>NC_072766.1:4991021-5291021 GCF_022539595.1 Amphiprion ocellaris
CAAAGAAAACCTTTCTGGAGTGTTTTTCACGGCCTACTGTACATTATTTCATCATATGGCAGGTTTTTACAACATGTTGCAAAATCTCAATTTTTTTCGACATAGTATACTATGGCGTTTTTTTTTGCGGCAAAATTCATGATGATTTTTTTTTCAAAGAAAACCTTTCTGGAGTGTTTTTCACGGCCTACTGTACATTATTTCATCATATGACACGTTTTTACAACATGTTGAAAAATCTCAATTTTTTTTTCGACATACTATACTTGGGCGTTTTTTTGCGCCAAAATTCATGATGATTTTTTTTTCAAAGAAAACCTTTCTGGAGTGTTTTTCATGGCCACCTTTACATTATTTCATCATATGGTAAGTTTTTACAACATGTTGAAAAATCTAAAAAATTTTTTCGACATAGTATACTATGGCGTTTTTTTTTGCGCCAAAATTCATGATGATTTTTTTTTCAAAGAAAACTTTTCTGCAGTGTTTTTCACGGCCTACTGTACATTATTTCATCATATGGCAGGTTTTTACAACATGTTGAAAAATCTCAATTTTTTTTCGACATAGTATACTATGGCGTTTTTTTTGCACCAAAATTCATGATGATTTTTTTTTCAAAGATAAACTTTCTGGAGTGTTTTTCACGGCCTCCTTTACATTATTTCATCATATGGCATGTTTTTACAACATGTTGAAAAATCGCATTTTTCGACATAGTATACTATGGCGTTTTTTTTATTGCACCAAAATTCATTATGATTTCTTTTACAAAGAAAACCTTTCTGGAGTGTTTTTCACGGCCTACTGTACATTATTTCATCATATGGCAGGTTTTTACAACATGTTGTAAAATCTCAATTTTTTTCGACATAGTATACTATGGCGTTTTTTTTGCGGCAAAATTCATGATGATTTTTTTTTCAAAGAAAACCTTTCTGGAGTGTTTTTCACGGCCTACTGTACATTATTTCATCATATGACACGTTTTTACAACATGTTGAAAAATCTCAATTTTTTTTTCGACATACTATACTATGGCGTTTTTTTGCGCCAAAATTCATGATGATTTTTTTTTCAAAGAAAACCTTTCTGGAGTGTTTTTCATGGCCACCTTTACATTATTTCATCATATGGTAAGTTTTTACAACATGTTGAAAAATCTAAAAAATTTTTTCGACATAGTATACTATGGCGTTTTTTTTTGCGCCAAAATTCATGATGATTTTTTTTTTCAAAGAAAACTTTTCTGCAGTGTTTTTCACGGCCTACTGTACATTATTTCATCATATGGCAGGTTTTTACAACATGTTGAAAAATCTCAATTTTTTTTCGACATAGTTTACTATGGCATTTTTTTTTGCACCAAGATTCATGATGATTTTTTTTTCAAAGAAAACCTTTCTGGAGTGTTTTTCACGGCGTACTGTAAATTATTTCATCATATGACACGTTTTTACAACATGTTGAAAAATCTCAATTTTTTTTTCGACATAGTATACTATGGCTTTTTTTTTGCGCCAAAATTCATGATGATTTTTTTTTCAAAGAAAACCTTTCTGCAGTGTTTTTCACGGCCTACTGTACATTATTTCATCATATGGCACATTTTTACAACATGTTGAAAAATCTCAAATTTTTTTTCGACATAGTATACTATGGCGTTTTTTTTGCGCCAAAATTCATGATGATTTTTTTTTCAAAGAAAACCTTTCTGCAGTGTTTTTCACGGCCTACTGTACATTATTTCATCATATGGCACATTTTTACAACATGTTGAAAAATCTCAAATTTTTTTTCGACATAGTATCCTATGGCGTTTTTTTTTGCACCAAAATTCATAATGATTTTTTTTCAAAGATAAACTTTCTGGAGTGTTTTTCACGGCCTCCTTTACATTATTTCATCATATGGCATGTTTTTACAACATGTTGAAAAATCGCATTTTTCGACATAGTATACTATGGCGTTTTTTTTATTGCACCAAAATTCATTATGATTTCTTTTACAAAGAAAACCTTTCTGGAGTGTTTTTCACGGCCTACTGTACATTATTTCATCATATGGCAGGTTTTTACAACATGTTGCAAAATCTCAATTTTTTTTCGACATAGTATACTATGGCGTTTTTTTCGCGGCAAAATTCATGATGATTTTTTTTTCAAAGAAAACCTTTCTGGAGTGTTTTTCACGGCCTACTGTACATTATTTCATCATATGACACGTTTTTACAACATGTTGAAAAATCTCAATTTTTTTTTCGACATACTATACTATGGCACTGTTGAGTTACAAAAAAAACCAAAAAACACTTTGCTTATGTTTCAGGATCTCTCCAGCTTTATCAAAATAAGGGACTTCTTCTTGTCAAAGGTAGAAACAACTTTGGCATCGACAATAAAGTACAAAAATAGAACAGTTCTCATTCTCACATCCTAGTTCACACATTCACACGTTGAGATTAAAGGGATAAATTAGTCAAAAGACATTACAATTCAGAATGTATCAATCATACGCAGTGCAACCCCTTGGTAATGAAAGAAGGGCTACAGAATCGGAAAACCCATTTCCATGGACAATTTAAACATTAAGTACGTTGACATTCTTTAATACAGTGCTTACTTTGTGACAGTTTCTGCTTTTAAATTGGGAAATGTTTCTAAATACTTAAATGGAAAACAAATGCCAGTTTGAAAAGTATATAACTAACAAGTTCTACTTAGCTTCCATTGAGGCTCACACACAAGTATGCAAAAGGAAACGTTCAGCAGGAATTTTCCTTTTTGAATGCATCACAAATTTAGCAGTCGACAGTGAAAAGACTGGCTTTAGAAAACGATCAGGACTGATCAGGCAGCAGGGCAGTGTAACATCTAAATGTGTGAGGAGAGGGATAAGGCAGTTAGTTCGTTTGAGTCAAAGACAGCGTGGCTTCTACAAGGTGAAACAGTGCAGCAAATGGATGGTGACGGAGCAAAGCAGATGCCGGAAAACAATCTTTTATTCCCGGGAATTTTGAGGAACGTGTGCATCTGCCAGCAGGTCGGGTCGAAGGCACTCAATGGGGCAATGAATATTCTGAAGGAGTGGGAAGATTTGAGGGGTTAATATATGCACATAATACTGTCATAAATTAGTATAATTTCTGTTTAATGAAATTTCCATATCCAAGAGTAAGTGAAATATAATCTAGTTTGATCCATTTTCTCTTACAGAAAAATAAACCAACTTGACCTAAATAGCCAGACAAATATTAAAATGAGTCTTTTTCTATATTAGTTTCACTCACTTTGCGTAGTGTGTTGTCTCCGTATCTAACAGGCTGCAGCAGACTGGCGTCAACATCAGCACCTGGTCTGCGACAGTTCTCACATCGCCAGCCCTGATGAGACAAAACATACATTTAATCACGTTTAATTTCACTCGGTGAATATAAATATTCACACTAAACATCAGACCTGAATCCAGAGAGGCTGATGTCTTACCTGCTGTCCTCCGAAGCATGTGCAGGTACAGATAGCACCCAGGTACTCCTTCTGCCATTGGTTGCCAACCTGGTAGGTTTTGCCGTCATCGTAGCACACTGACTGGTCTGTGTGAGCAGATGTACTCGTTAACATTCACATGCAACTCTTCATCTCTGTGAGTCAGATTTATCTGGGTACTAAAGAGGCCTTACGTGGTTCACACTTGAACTCTCCTTTGCCATTTCCCAAGCAAGTGCAACTCATCAGGTGACCGTTGTCAGCGCGACGGTCCCACTTCTCTCCGATGCGATAGTTGTTGCCATTGTCGTGGCACCACTCTGACAGACAAAATAAAAGAGAAACCAAATGAAATACATGCAAATTTAAAATATACTTGTGGAATCCCCAAATCCCCCAAACGTACTGGATGAATCACATCTGAAGTGGCCGCTGCCAAGGCCGAGGCATCTGCACCACAGCTTGAAGCCGGTCTCGGACATCCGCTCCCATTCAGCACCAACATCATGGTAGGTGGAAGTAAAAGCATCGTAGCACGAGTCCTTACTGGCAGGAACTCCCTCTGTGACTGAAGGAAGATGGACAGAGGAAAATATGAGAAAAGGATTTGTTTCAGCTACTAGTTACTTGAAGATTGAAATGTTTTGTCCTAATCTTTTGATTTAGTTACTATTATTTTTATTTTACCAGTATCATATCTTAAAGAGGATAAATTAGATTTACTACTGTGTTCACTACATAAAAACCCCGCTACATTAAAAATACAGGGTTAAAATTATGGTCAAAGGTTTAGTTGGCACAATTGAAACTATTTTGTGAATAGAAACAGTGTTTCTGTCGGAGAATAGAAATTTGAGCTAAATATGCCATCAATCTGTTGTTAAACTGATGGAATTGGTGTTTTTAAATATACTTTATTTGAAACAAGGCAAGAATACATGTGAATTTGGGTGCATTAAGCAATTTATTTTGGGATTAATAATTTTTTATCTTAAGTTAACAGGTGAAAATGGAAACTAAAAAGAATAAAGAACCTATTTTTGAGAATTTCATGTGTCTAATGATCTACAAGGTGTGATCTGAGAAAATCCTAGAGTCACCAAAGTGCTTCAAATAAGGAATACAGAACAAATGTGGAAGTTCACATCTACCTCAGGTTTCATCCTGTTTTACACAGAATTTTGATATAGTTTAGACACAACAGTTGCTGTAGGAAGCTTACTTGAGTTTCCAGCTGTGACGACCTGCTCCAGGATCTTGTGTTTCAGGGCCCCCAGCAGTGCCTCCACGATCACGTTGTAGTTTGCTCCAGGGGCGAGTCCTATCAGGGTAGCAGTGGTGGCTGTACCTGGCAGCCGGATCTAGACGGACAGAGAGAGACAAGACGTGTATGTTTAAGATATTAGGATATGACTGACTAATAAGGTTCAGACAACATGCTGGGCTGGTCTGGAAATGATGGACTTCGTGTCTTACCTGGAACATCTTCTCACTCTGCTGTGTGAGAGGATAGCAGGACACCAGGTAGGCGTTGCTCTGACTGTAAGGCTTCCAGGAGATGCTGGTCTGAGTTTGGGCTTCTTGTGGAACTCCTGTGTCATTTCCAAGTGTGGCTCCGATGGGAAAGTTCAGCTTCAGAATGGGCTGCCTGCGGCCCTCTGCATCAGGAAGGGGCACAAAGACCAGGTGCTCACGAACTTGCCCAAAGGGATACTGTGGGTTGCCACTGTTCCCATTATATCTGCTATTGTCTCCATTGTTGTTGTACTCTGTGTACTCCACATGCTGGCTCTGACCACCCAAACCATCCTGGCTATTGGTGCCCACAACCTGGACTCTGTTGTCCAACTCAGGCACATCCAGCTTGTCATCCACACCTCCTGGGCGGTGGGGCTGGGGCAGAGGCAGGGGAAGCAGGGAGTCTGGTTCTGGGCGAGAGGGGTTAGGGAAGCAAGCAGGTTAGAGGAGGGGGAGCTCAAGCAGAGCTGCACTAACATATCTCAGCCAACAGGAGGCGACAAATATGCAGGATTGCTGGGGTACTACCCCATAGCAAAGTGTGTCATAATGCAGTATTACAAACACACAAGGTATTTTGAATGACATCTGTGAGGACATTCAAAATATAAAGAGGTATTATTGTTTTAGGAAACTAACGCTGATCGACTGCACAGCTTATCTCGAGGCTTTCGAGCTGCTACAGCAGAACATTTGATGCAGCTGAGAAGATATAAGCTGCCATTCAAACCTCTAACATTTTTTATGACTAAATTTTGGCACTTTGTTGCATCACTTGAATGCATCACTTTTGGAGAGCAGAAATCTTCAAATACTCACGAGTCCTGATCTTGCCCACCAGAGGCGTGCTCCTCTGTGTGTTCTGGATGGCGATGATCTTGATTATGTACTCTGTGGCTGGTTTCAGGCCTGAACAGAAGAAAGTGTACCATATAATCAAAATATGTTTAGCTTTTTTTCAATAAAAACTGATTATTTCGTGATAAATGCCCTGTGACACTACTGACAAGCACATACCAGATATGGTGGCGTAGTTTTGGCCGCTGTGGGGTCGTGGAATGAGCTCCCGTGGTGGTCTTCCCGACTCCTCATAGGTGACGTAGTATCCTGTGATCTGTGTGGGAGGGGGCTGCCAGGTGAAGGAGATGGAGGTGGGGGTCAAAGATGTGAACTGGAGGTTGGTGGGAGCCTGGACCACTGGTGCAGCTGTAAAGGAAAAATACCAATTAGACTGTTTGTAGCATCTCTGTGTTCATTGTAAGGTTGAGCTTGTGAATGTTGAAAGGCTGCATTTGTGAGTTGACTTCAACTCAACTTCAGCTTTTATTGTCATTCAGCAATATATGTAGTACACAGTGAAACGAAATTACGTTTCTCACATCCATTCACAGTGCAGAAACGAGGGTAATAATGTAAAAAGTTAAGAATAAATATAAGGTAAAAATAAATATAAGATAATTTAAAAAGACTAAACTAGGTAAAAAAACAAAAACAAAACAAAAGCACAAGCATACATCAGACACAATCATACTGGCTACTGGGGTGATAATGGGTGAGATTAATGTAACTACAGGTTTGGGTATGGAGGTGATGGGTCTGGGTCTACATGTGTTGTAGCCGCAGGGTGTTCAACAGTCTGACTGCCTGTGGGAAGAAGCTACTGCAGAACCTTGATGTGTGGGTTCTGATGCTGCACAGTCTCTTTCCTGATGTAGCCAAAATGAGCGGTTTGGACAAGCATTCACACAGCATACAGCACTGTTACTATGGAGAGAAGAAGCTGCTGCATCTGTGCACGCTGCCATGATCAATTAAAAAAACTTGTTGACTAAAACAAAATGCACCAACTTGACTTTGCACGCATTTAACATATTACTATTAAAGCTAGAGTATGCAAAGTTGTTGAAACAGCACGAGTGAGCTGAATGTTGAAAGGGAACGTAGTTAGACAGGCAGGCAGGCCATCCAGTCATTTCATGTAAACTGCATTGATTAGAACTGTTTTTTAAAGCCTGTACTTGCCACAAATAAGGAATTTTTGCAGCGCTTAATTTATTGAATTGCTTAATTGACTTTACAGCAATGCAACAGCACCAGAAATACCTTCCTATCCAAAGTGCAAATCAAGTTAGAGCTTCAGGTGTGTTACAGTAGTAGCAGCTAATGTAACCTCAAGCCATCATCCTCAAGCAGAGACAAGAAGCTCCATAGGTCTGGAAAGCTCACGTCTTTCTAACAACAGATTTTTTTATTTTATTTTGAAAGTTGTATCATCTCTCGACCAATCACTTGAAGTAACTCCTCCTGGAACTCTCCTCTGAAGCAAAAAAAGCTTCATATGATTTTTAATTTTTTTTTTAGCACACTGCTGTGTAAAATCAGTGGAGACCTTTACAGGTGCATTTACCTTGTCTTACATCACCTCACTTATGTTCAAATTGTACTGTCTATACTATGTCTAATGTGTGTAATGATAGAGATCAAACACCGGCAACTACATTAAAGCAATATTTCTCCATATGCAAAAATCTGAAGTTTCCCCAATGACACAAAAGGATCAGAGACATATTTGTATAGTACCTGTTTGAATCGTGAGAGTAATCGGTGCGCTCTTTGTGTTGCCGTTCAGAGTGTACAGGTTGACGGAGTACATGGTGCCGGGCTGCAGACCTTTAAAAAAAAGAAAAACACACTGTGAGGCATCCATTGAAAACGCACACCTGTAAATATCTTCAAAGGTCTGTTTAGCATGGAGGTGTGGAGTACCTGTGAGAGTGTAGGTGTATGCTCCTGATGGAATGGTCTTGGTGATGGTGGGATGTGAGCCACTGAGCGGTGTTGCTTCCAGGAGGAAACCAGTGATAGTTTCTAGCTTGGTGCGCCAGGTCAGTGTGAAAGAAGTATCCTTCACATCAGAGATACGCACACGGCGAGGTGGGCTCACATCTGTGTTGAAGAGGATAGAAACAAAACTGATCAGCTAAGAACTAGGGATGGCTGGATATTTGTCCATTTGTGACGCAGCCAGTTACCTTCCAGTGTGGTTGTTTCTCCCTCCAGTGGTCTGCTGGTGACAGAGTTCTTCAGAGCGTAGACCTGAATCTGGTATGTGGTTGCCACCTATACAGCACAGACATCCAGCTGATATTTAGTCACTGACTTACTATGAATTCATGTAAATACTGAGACAAGAATTGTGTTTACCATGAGCCCTGGTACAACAACACGTGTGGTGTCCGGAGCAACATTCATTTCTTTGCGGGGGCTGTTGATGTTCTTGGGGGTGACGACGACACGATAGCCGGTCAGACGTGCATTCGGTGCTCGCCAAGACACGGTGAAGACGGATGGGCCGACCTCTGAGATCATCAGGTTGGTCGGAGCAGGGATCACTGAGAAAGAGAGACGCGATTGCAAGGAAAACATGAGAACTCTGACTTCAAACTGAGTCGTGAAGGTGGTGATGTATTCTGTGGATTTCTACCTGTGGCCTGGGTTCCCACTAAGGGTGTGCTGGGTGTTCGGTCATGGAGGGCGATGACTTTAACGGTGTACTCGGTCCCGGGGCGAAGGCCTCTCAGCACCACGCTGTCCTGGTCACGTCTGGGTGCCGGACGCAGTTCTCGTTCACCTTCTTCTGAGCTGGAGTAGAAGACGCGGTATGATGTTACGGTGCCATCTGGACTGTCCCAGGTGATGCGCATGGAGGTGGAGTCAATGTCGGAAAAGGTCAGATCCTTTGGACGGTCCATAGCTGCAGTACAGGTGGAAGACAGGATTTATTTCAGTTCTATACCTGTAAGGCTATAAAGATATGTGACAGCAACACTTAAGATTTATTTTGCCTCAGTTGCTGTTAGTTACTCTGGTCGTCACACTAAAGCACAATGGAGTGAGTAGCAGAACTCAGAGATCTGCCAGTTTGTGAAATGTACAGCAGCAAACACAGTCAGAGAAGAATGATTGCTTTAAAGCCATTTGAAATAATAGATACTGCATAAATAAACTTTATCCATAAAACATTTTCAACCGGAGAAAGAGAAAGTTTGAACCATCCAGCCATCGCCTGAGTCCTCTCCAGGAACTGCTTTGTCTCGTAAACAGTATATTATCATAGTTCATATACTGTGATGTACAAAGGTAATATAAATATACAGTATATCATCTTCATTGAAGGTAGGTGAGCAAATTGTGTTGGTATTTTTGAATTTCATTGTGATAAATGTTTAAGATGAGAGTTAAGCGTAATGTATTTGTAATGTTTGACAAAAGTTCTTTTTATAGCTTGAAATGTTTTCTTCTTAGCTGATCTGTTTGCCATTGTTCATTTTCTAAAACAGTAGCTGGCAATGTCTGACCACAGAACTCTGAAAAAAAAGAATGCACACTTGCACCAAACAGTCTATAGTTGAATCTTTCTTAAATCAGTTTTTACTGAATTAAGTCAAACTAACCAGTGACAGCATTCTCCACCACGGGGGAAGAAGGTTGTCCATCATTTCCCAGAGCATAAACACTCACAACATATTCAGCCGTGGGCATCAGACCTGTGAATGTCATCTGTGTCTGATCTGTAACAGAAGAGCAGACGAGGAACCAATGAGAAAAGGATGTGGTAGTGAGAAAATGTCAGTATGTATCTGAACAGTTGCTCTATTTCCTGCCTGTCTTACCAGGAGCCACCACCTCAGAGTACGAAGGTCCCAAGCCATTCTTGGGGACGCTTGTGATTCTGTAGCCTCTGACGGGTCCCTGAGCAGGAGTCCAACGCACTGTGATGGCGTTGTCACTCACATCGGTCAGTCTCATGTCAGTGGGGGGTTCAGTATCTAAAGAAGAAATGGACACATGACAAGTTTTAGATTTACTGTAATGGCTCAACAAAGTAGATTATATTTGATTAGATTTTGTTCTCATTGCTGGACCTGTTCTGTGTGTTATGTAGACAGGAGTGTTGGAGGCAGGACTGTCTCCTCGTCCAGAAACAGCATAGACTGTGATGGTGTAGTCGGTGCCGGGCTTCAGTCCAGTGACCGTGGCGTAGGTCTGAGTGCCTGGGATTGTGAACTCTTGCGGAGACTCACCACCTAAAAAAGAAATAAAGAAGGTTAAACTCAGAATGTGGCTGCAGTTTAGAGGAAAGTATGAATCTAAAGGCAGGTACAGACTTGTTCCATAGGTAATCCTGTAGTTCTTCACGGTGACAGAGGGGGCGTCCCAGCGAATGGTGATGCTGGTGGGGGTGGATGATGTTACCTGCAGGTCGGTGGGTGCATCAGAGACTGGAAAAGAAGAGGTTAATTATAATTAAAAATGCTATGAAAACAAATAATTATGATCAAGACTCAGCAAGTGCTAGTAGAAACCAGTGTGGAAACTCACTGGTGGCCTGTGTGCCAGTCAGAGGTTGACTCTCCTGGTTGTTGCTGACGGCGTACACGTATATCAGATATTCAGTTTCGGGTGTCAGTCCGGTCAAGGTGAAGTGGTTCCTGGTCGGTGGGAGTCTCTCATCCATGGCCCGCCCACCGCTCGTCTTCTGATAGTGGATTCGGTAGCCGGTGATCACAGCAGTTGGAGCCAGCCAGTGGATGGTGAAGGAGTTGGTTCGGATGTCGGAGAAGTCCAGACCAGTTGGGGCATCCAGAGCTGGAAGAAAATGTATTGGAAATTAAGATTATTTTTTAGTTAAAATGCAAAAATAATAGCAAATACAAAATGACATGGACAAATGACACCAATAACCTGGCCTCCCTAGAAAGCATGCAAACATACCATAAAAATCTCATAAGAATGTTTTATTGAACAGAACAAATACATGAATGTAAATTCTGACATGTATCAAACATGCAGTCTAATATGTAGGTCTACAGCTAAATACACTATTAACTTAAGTATTAAAAGAAGCCCACATTGTAGTTATGTTAGATACTGTTAATTGCTCATTATATTTAAAAGCAAAGTCATTATGTCCCCCATTTTAGTTGAGGCATAATTGCATTATGATCATTTTTAATATGGTGAACTGCGAATTTTTATGCTTACTGCCTCTGCCTTCTGTTTCATGTGTTTGAAATGATTGCAGTTCATATAAATATTGCTTTTTATGTGATTAAACATTATTAAAAATGGACATAAACTGATCTTGTGGCATAATAAATCCCTGTATCACACTCACTTGTCTTCTGAGTCCCTGTGGCTGGTTCACTTTGCCGTTCACCGTACACGCACACAACACTAATACGGTACTCAGTGCTGGGCAGCAGATCTTTATGGAAATAGTGAGATACACAGTTGAATGAATTGAGGTGGAGAAGAAAAACAAAGCCTGTCAGACACTTTTAAACAGACATAGTCTTTATGCTGTCTTACTCTGCAGCAGGAAGGTATTGGTGGCTCCACCAACATTAACCTCCTTGACGTCATCATCCGTGGCTACAGGGTGGTAACGGATGACAAACCGAGAAATGTCGCTCGGTGTGGCGACGTTGGGGACTGTCCATGTCACCCTAATGTGGTCAGGACCCACGCCTCCAAACTGAAGGTTGGTGGGAGCTGGGATGGCTGGAAGAACGATGGTTATAGAGTTATAGCTAACACAGGAAGAACAAAGAGGTTAATCATACAAAAGCAGATTTACAATGACATGAGGAAAAAAACATCGGTGTTATGAAATTGAGAAATTTACTGTAATATGTGATGTTTTAATAAAAGGACAGTAAATATGCTTTCATCGGTTCTCTCAGATCAAACCCCAAAGCCCCCTCCCCATTGATGAAGGGAAAGAATTAAATCACCAGCTTGTGTTTGCTTTGTGTGTGTGGTCGGCTCGCTGTCCCCCTCTTCTGTAACAGTGATGATACTGATGTCATAGTCCACGCCCGGCTCCAAACCGTGAATCGTGTAATAACCAGCAGACGTTTCCACCATATCTTGGAAAATTGGCAAGCTCTCGCCTGACGCTACTACCGTTATCCGATAACCAGTAATGGAGGTATAGTTCATTGGGATCCAGCGCAGGCCAATGGTGGTGTCAGTAATGTCGACAAAGTCAATGTGACTTGGTGGGGGGATTTCTGAAAGGGTTAGGCCAGTTGCAAAGCGCGAGCAAAATTAGACAGACAGAAAAGGCAGAATAATTACATTGCTCATATCAAGAACATTAATTCCTTTCCCAATAAAGCATCCAGAGCACCAGTAGTATAACAGTCGCCATGCTAGATAATTAAATGTTACAGCTGAAAGACATTCAGAATGAACATGATAATTAAAGGTAAATATCAAGCAATGGTTAATCCTATTGTTGGCATGCTGGGAAAACGAAAAAAAAAAAAACACCTTCACCAGTAATGAACATTATCTCCATGCAAATGGTGAGTTTACCAATGACCATGTTAGTACTAGATTATGATAATCAAAGCTGCATTAGAAATTTCTACATTTAACCCGTGTAATTAAAATAATAACACCAAAGAGAATCAGCTCCCAGCTCTTCAGCTGTTCTAAACTTTTTTGTCTTTTCCTGCCCAATAGAAAACAGCTGATAATGTAACTAAAAACTCAAACTTGGTGGAAACCAAAACAGAGCTAAAAAGGCAGTGGCTTTTACACCCATATTAGTCTGGTTACTAGAGCCACAACAGCAGTAGGATCGTAATATTGTTTTGCCTCCACTGAATGTGCAAGTTGGCAATTCCCTGCCAGCCTATGAGCCATAACAACTTTACAAGACATTTCAGACTCTGCTAGCTCATTGTGTAATTATTCTTCTCCCTCCGGTC
This sequence comes from Amphiprion ocellaris, assembly GCF_022539595.1. Taxonomy (NCBI): domain Eukaryota; kingdom Metazoa; phylum Chordata; class Actinopteri; family Pomacentridae; genus Amphiprion; species Amphiprion ocellaris. Next base: position 5,003,806 of record NC_072766.1, read on the forward strand.
CAAAAATTAACTAATGCAGCTTCAGTTTCTTTTGAAACTAGGCCAAGCATTGTAAAGGCGGGAATAATGAAAATATTATTTACAGGAGGTGAAAATATTTGAGTTGGCTCCAGTTTGACTTCAACCCAGCCTTTAATGGTGAATTCTTTCATTCCTCCCTCTCAGCCAGACACTTTGGTCTTTTGTGTGGACACAGCTGTGTGTTAACATGTGTAAATGCCTTCCTGGAGGCTCCTACCTGGTGTGACAACAGTGGACACAGGTGGACTTTCCAAATGGCCCTTGGTACTGAACACGCTGACGTTGTACTCAACACCCAGATTCAGGTTCTCTAGTAAGCATGAGGTTTGATCAACCTGAACAAACTCTTCCAGGGAATTTCCTCTCTGGCCGTTGGTTGGCGTGCTTGTCACTCTGTATCTGGTGATACCTGCAGCGAGTGGGTGAAAGTACAGAGGAACATTGTGTCAAGAGGTTTTTTGTAATTCGTGAGTTATTGTGAGAAATGACAAGGAAATACCAGGAAGAGACATTTGTCATGGTGAAAAAAAACTATCATATAGAGGCCAAGGTCTAGACTTGGCATGATCCAATGAGCTGGCAGTGCGTGGGGAGCACAGTCAATATTTACCTGGTGTTCTGGAGGCTACCCAGTGGACAGTGAGATCTCCTGTGTTGGGGTTGGACTCCACTCTGAGGTCAGTGGGAGGAGACAAAGCTGCAAGGAGACAGAGCCAAAGCGTGACGCATGAAAAACCTGATTGGATGCTGCATTCACGTCTTGTACAAACCGATCGACAATGGTTTGAATAGTGTTGTGTTGGCTCACAGCAGCATTAAGTCTGTCAGTCTCGTGATCATGATTTTCTTAGTCTTATTCTCAAGTAAAGTGAAACAGATACGCACAAGTGACGACGTTGCGGGTGATGGGCTGTCCACGGTTGCGTCCGTTAAAAATGGGCTGAACGCTGTAGGTGTACTGAGTTCCAGGGATCAGATCGGCAATATAAACGCGTCCAGAGTCAGAGGTTGCTTCCCTCGGAGACTCGCCTGTCTCGCTGGGCAGCACAGAAAGCTGTGGAGAAGGAGGAGACAGACAGACACATGGGGATCAGAAGACCAAAAAAAATACAGATAAAATGAACAACAGCAAAGACCGAAAATCTTCACACAAGCCATGAACACAACATGTGCTCAAACCGTTATATATTGAAACAGCTAAAGTAGAAAGAGAAACAGCGTTAATTTAGAGTTATGGCCACCCAGAAATTCTAATAATCTAAATCAGAGCAGCTTTAATTTTGTTTCATGAGTTGTTTTTCTATAAGATCATGTGATTAGTTGATGTGATGAGCTGATGCAGGTTGTACCTTGTAGCTGAACCTGCGGATTGGTATCCAGGTGACGATGATAGAAGTATCAGTAACATCAGTGCTGAAAGTAGGAGCATTTCCCATCTGGGGAGCTGAGAGGAGGAAGAAAAAGGGAAAACAATGTTACATTTATTGCAACAACTTGTCTGTGTGGATTCTCAGTGATCCAGGTCATGAGTAATCTTCAAGAACAAGAACCTAGAAGAGAAGTCCAGTTCTTTGTACTGAAGGTCCTATGATAGTAAAAATGTGTGCTACCCTCCTGTGGTGTTCTGTTTTCTCTAAAATACTCACCAGTGGTAAAATATGTAGTGACGCCTTCGCTGAGCTCGTTGTCCAGCTCAGAGTGCAGGGTGGCGGTGTACCGCGTGTCAGGACGTAAATTCCTCAGCGGGTACTGGGTGACCCGGCCAGGAATCCTCTTCTCGACGGGGCTGGAGCCCTCGATGCTCAGGAAGAGACGGAAACCGGTGACGACGGCACGGGGAGCCTCCCATATGACCAGTGCGTTGTCGTGGCCGATGTCGGTGAAGCGCACGTCTGTGGGTGCGTCGGGTTCTGTAGGGATCAGAGAATGCGACACAGGTGAGGCAGAAAATCACTCATACAGTATATACTGTTGTAATCCCTTTTCTGTTTGTGTTGGATGTCCATGATGGCACTTACTGGTGGACTTTTCGCCCACAAGAGGCTCACTCTCCACTCCACCACTGATGGCGTAGATGTAGAAACGGTACAGCCTGCCTGGCTGCAGGTGGGTGATGTCGGCGTATGCGTTGGGTGAGATGGGCAGCTGCAGGGGCCTCAGCTCAGTGCCGTCTGAGCCGACGGGGGAGAAGATCACTCTGTAACCCGTCACCTCGCTGGGTGGACCAGTCCAGGTGATGGTAATCTTCACATCAGAAACCTCGTAGAACTGCAGGTCTGTGGGGGCTGGAACCTCCTCTGTGGACAAGAAGATGTACATTGATTGAATACATAGAATGAAGGGTGAAAATCAGACTTAGAAGTGGCCTTAAGAGTTTTTGACCTTTAGAAATGCTGTGGAACAATGCTATCATGATTTAACACCTTTGCTCAGCCTCACAGATGCTAATCGTGTGCTTTCATGAGAAGCACTTTAACTAAATATAATCTTGTTTACAAAAAACTCTCTATTAAATTAAGACCTTTAACCTAGCTGTGCAAGTACTAAGCATGGCTAACATTAAAAGAACAATAAAACCATTTAAAATTCTGTATTTTTTTAATAGAACAATAAAAAGCTTTAACAATTTCCAGGCTGAGATTTTTACAGATCTTGGCTTATATAAAACAGAAAAGAGAAATGCCAAACCAAATAAAAAGTAAAGAAAAATCAGAGCCATTTGTTACAGCATCTGGTTTTGTTTTTCTAATAAATTTGCCGTGCCAGGTACAAGGAGGAAAGAGTCATAAATGGAAATCCAAATTAAGATAAACTGAGGATTTATGAGGTGATTGTGCTTCCATAAGGGTGCTGGCTGGCTAAATGTTTGAATAATATCTGAAGAGATGTCTATTTCCCAGCCCATTAAAGAGGTCATTGAGGGGCCACAAGAAAAAATATTACAATGGTATGGCTTTAGCTGTAAAAGCATATTTTGACAAAGCAATGTTTTGACAAGCTCAGTCTTAACTGAGCCTTTTCTAAAGCTTCCTGGCCCTATAAGGAATCTCCAGCTGCAGGCATAAACCTAATCTGCTGAGCTCTCACTGAGCCAAAAGGCAATGAATGATCTAAAGAAAATAACGTACCATGTAAAGAATAGAATAATATACAGTAGATGTTTTAATGAAAGAAAAACCTAGCTCAGACTTTAATTTTAAAGTAATACGTTACGTAATTTTTGCGGCAGTTTTATTAACTTTAGAAAAATGTGCACCTTTTGTTGCAGACCCAGCCGTGTTGACCTGTACAAAAACAGGCTCGCTCTCCTGGTCCTCCTCCACAGCGTAGATGCTGATGTTGTAGAGCAGACCGGGGAGGAGATCAACCAGGGTCACCGAGGTCTCAGAGTCCGGCAGGGTCAACTCAGTGCTGCTGCCTTCCACTGACGGCGTGTAAACCACACGGTAACCTGCAGGCACGAGCAAACAGTTACAGAATAAAATAGAGTTCAGTTTAAATCACATACGTGGGTGCAATAAAATTCAACACCAAAATAAGAAGACGTCGCATCGACACATATACAGCACGCTGTTTCTTACCTGTGATAGGAGCCTGAGGTTTGGACCAGCTGATTCGGATGGAGGTTTCTCCCACGTTATCGACAACATGCTGAGACGGCGTGTCAGGGGCTGTGGAAGGAAGAGAATGGAGGTCATTCATGAAAAATGGGCACAAAAATACACAAATGATCGCAGCAAGCAGGAGGAAGGTATTTGCCCTACCTGTAGTCTGTGAGGTGGTCAGGATGAGGTTTGGTTGACCCTGATCTGGCAGCTCGTAGACACTGACGTTGTATCTGCGTCCCGGCAGGAGATCACTGATGGTGACGGAGGTGGCAGTGCGAGGAACATCTGGAGGAGCAAACAAAAGGTTAGTAAACACACATAACAGGCTAATCATATTATAGTATGTATAGTATGTCATTGTGACTGAGGCCATTTTGGGTTGCTTGATGGCAGTATTGGATATTCATGGGTTTTTTTTTTAACCTTGATTTACAGGGATTTCATTTGGCTTATGTTTATCTATACCTCAACATAAAAGTACACCAATAGATTTAAATGTCAAGTGCAACACACGTCTTAATCAAAATTAACCTGAGACACATCAGTCAGAATCTCAACATGAAAACTATCCAGTTAATCAGTAGACATTATGGAGGTTTCAGGTTCTCACCCAGGACTTTACGCTTGGCTCCCTCCTCACTGAGCTCATACTCCACCCTGAAGCCAGAGATGGTAGAAGAAGCTGATGTCCAGGACACCACGAAGCTGTTGGAGGTGATTTCTGTCACTGACTCAGACGTGTCCACCACTGGAGGAGGTGGCGTCGTCTCTCCCTCAGATGTTTCCACTTGGGGGGGGAAGGGGGGTTTATAATGTGAATATTTCTCAAAATTTGCAACACTGAGAGAATTTCAGTGGTCTAGTTTACTCACAAGAGCCAACAGTAGTGGTGAAATCAAAGCGCGTGACCTCACGGCGTCCGTAGCGCAGAACGCTGATCAGCTGACCCTCGTAGGTGACGCCTGGACGGAGCCCACTGATGGTGTAGGAGTTGAGATTGCCGGGGATGGTGACCTCATTCCAGTGGGAATGTGTGTTTTTCTACAAGAAGATGTCAAAGATAAAAGATTTAAAGTTTTTTTTTCACATTTCTAATTACATTATGGCTGAACAAACTTCATCTGTTGATGAAGATTATGTTATGACTAAACAGTCCACATGAGCAACTGAACGGACATCGTGGTGAGATTGTTTTCTCAACTGGACAACCTTATTTACTGATGGTAAATAAGCATTACTTTAATTTGATTAATCAAAGAGAAGATCTACTGGAGGCAATAACTAATTCTGGAAATTAAGCCTGTACGTGGTAGTCTGTATATTTTGGACAGAGCTTACACCCATTGACTGCAACATCCTGCATTAGGAGTATTTAGACTGGCTTTGCATTAGCCGGAAAACTACAAACTTTCTAAGCAGGAGAGCCAGAGGAAGGCTTTGCGGTCCAAAATATACAGTTAAGAGGAAATCTGTTTGACTTCAATTAAACATCTCGACCAGCCTTTCAGTCTTTGAGCTCTTCAAAGTGAAAAAGATATTTGAGTAAAACAGAAATCACAGGGGGAGGGATATTTATGTTGGAATCTGCTGGAAAACTGTGTTTGTGTGGACAGACTGTGAAGGGGGAGTTCATGTACGAGCCTTGGTTGTTCATCCACAAACTTCAAACATCCGCTAAAGCACTTAACCTCATGCAGACTGTTTGCCCACCGCTACTAATGCTACCAGTCAGCAATTTTAAAAACCCTCAGAACTCACTTGCATTTACAATTTGTATTAAGACCCAAAAGTGCAACTCACAACTCTCCATCTGAGGATGTACTGGGTAATGTGAACCGATGAAGGCGGGTTCCACTGGATGGGGTGGGAGTCTGGCTGTTTTCCTGCCTCTGTGATGATCACCTGGACGGGTCTGTGGCCATCTGAGGAGTTTACACAGCAGGTGGATGGTGAGATTTAGGGGAAGACATCAGGAGAGAGTAGGAGAGCTTCTATTAACAATCAGAAAAAAAGAGCTTGAACATAATACAACAGTGTTACTTCTAGGGAGTGTGGGTGAAATTTGGCTACTTTTTGGTGAGTTCTGCAGCAGGATTCATCATTTTGGGAAAGAACCAAACCACCAGACGATGCTAAACCAGCTCAAACACCCACTGACATCTTACAGTTCGACATAACACCGGGGTATTATATTCGTAACGGTTGATCTAGCTTCTGTTCACAGATGATGGCGAGAAAAATGTTGCAGCTTTTTAGGTCAATGTTTGATTCGAGCGTCACAATCTGCTGCAGTACAAAGTGCCACGTTAAGCAACTTTTGCTCAAACATTGGGAGATACTGCAGGCAGGAAGTCGCTACCTCCAACCCAGCGACCCTTCCTGAGCAATGCACCCCTTACCCCCTTCAGCAGGTCAGCAAAACTTCACTCAGTAGCACCATGCGGGGGAGGAAAAACCTCTGGACTACAAAGACCAAAGGGAAGACAGGGGTGCTGTGATTGGCCAACACTTCTCCATTTGAGAAGAAAAACCTCACACCCCCGCTACCATCTGCCAAGCTGGCAAGTGAACTTTTCTTTTCAGTAATGTGTGATGGGAGGACAGGGGTAGGTGAGAGGAGAGAAGTCAGTAATGTAGGGGAGTTGAACAAGTACAGCAAACATAAATTAAGCACTGACAGCTGGATAACTTGGTGGAAAAGCTGCATAAAAGGACTCAAGTATTAAAGAGAAATTACTAAAACTCTAGAACATATTTCAAAGTTAATGGTATTTATTTTTTTCACTCAGATAGCGCAGATTTTCTTGTATTGTGCAGAGGTTCAGGATTGAATTATCTCATCCCGTCTCTGAGCCTCAGATGCTATTTAAAACAGAAGGATGCTGAGGTTTAGGCTGGCTTTTCACCTAAACTTTACTCCCTATATTCATTTGCATTTTTGGCAAATTTGCACCATGTAAATTCATGTCAAACTGCTCATTTGCAACAACTACCACTGGATTAGTTTAAGTGTAAAAGATTTTTGAACATTCATGTCATATTAAATCAATAAATATATGTTTGGTGTTCATGTGTTCAGATTCGATTCAAGAGAAGGTGTGATTTTTGACAAAAATTGCATCAATCAGCCTCCAATTAAAATCTTTTGCTTCAGTTCAGCATCACTTTTATTGTTCTCTGATGTCTAGAAACACTTAAAAACCATCAGTCAACAGTCTAAATGTGGTAAATGTGACATTACATTGTGCTTATTTAAACACAGATCATGTGAAGTCTGCAAAAGCACCCCAACTGAAGTGCATTACTAAAGATGCTGGGATTTTTTACAATTTTTTTGTTTTTACCGTGGTAGGTCTGCATGGGCTCGCATCTCATTTCTCCGTTTCCGTTGCCATAGCAATTACAACGGTAGTGGATGCCATGGATGACCTTGTCCCATGTTTCTCCAATCTGGTAGAACACCCTGGTTTGTGGCTCCTGACACTGATCTATTGCAGAAAACACAAGGAAACAAAAGAGTTGCAGGTGGGACAGATTTGGGCGGGGGTATAATCTCAGCTGCAGAGTGTTTAATCCCCCAGCAGTCGAGCAAATGAGACATGAACTCACCGATAGCGTCACACTTCCAGCGTCCACGTCCCTGTCCGTAGCAGGTGCAGTTCATCATGTAGCCCTCGCTGTGGCGTTTGGAGAATTCCTGGTTGACTTCATAGTACAAGCCATCGACGATACACTGATCTGGAAAGAGGGAAAGAAATGCACCTTTCAGGATCCGGAATTACATAATCTGACTTCTTTGACAGGATAATTGCTAAAAGGCCCGAATGATTTTGAGTGAAACCCAAGTGGAGTTCAGCTCTCTGACCTCGCAGCTGTGAATGAGCAATGCAGTTCCACTCCCCACGGCCGTTGCCCTGGCAGGTGCACTCCATCATGTGACCCATGACATCGTGGCGTTTGTCCCACTTGTCGCCGACACGGTACATCACTCCTTCGTTGGTGGTACATACCTCTTCATGGGCTAATTGAAGAAAAACAGAGTAATTAAAAAAACAAAACAAAACATCAACATGTGTACATTTCCACGGTGCTGTGTGTGTCCAGACTGGGAGTTTTCCTCGGTCCGGTTCAGTCTTGTGTCACGCCTAGTGTGAATGTAATGTAACTGTTATGTAACAGCCCCAATAGAGTCATTACTCTCCCATGACCATTCTAAGCACCAGTTATTTAGTCCCCAATTGTCTGCAAGTGACCCTTACAGTCATTATAGTCTGTGAGAACAAGATGAGATAAAGACAAATGCATCTGGTGTAACTACATGCCCTTTTAACACTAGAGTTCTACAGCATGTTAGTGTAATGACTGAGCAGTCTTTATGTGAAGTTTACCATCTTTGGTCTGTATCTTTAAATTCAATGAACAAATATGAGAGTGGTATTGAGTTCTTCATTTATCTTGAACATATTTCCTAAAAAGTCTTCCTCAGTGACGTTATGACTTTGTATTTCATACAGTTTGCATTTGCAAAAATTTGGATTCATGTCAAAGCCATTGTTCTAAACTTCCTCAAGAGGAAAAAATACTCCACTGCTTGACCTTTAAGTTATTCAAAGTCCCTCTCTGGTCATTGAATTAACCACTATAAGCTCAATCTCTGTGTAGCAAAGCTACATGTTTTGAAGGATTTTTTTTCCCATGAAAATGATACCTTCCTGGCTTAACATGGCTTAACTGTAACTCAACATTTCTGCTTCCACTAGAATGCACAGATCTATGAAATCTTTGCCTCTCTCCATGCAGCTCAAGCACACCAGCTCACTCAGGATTCTGCTCAGTCCTGGCAAGTTGTAATATTGGAGTATTCAAGTCATACACGTTGAAACCATTAACCAGTTCTGTAGAAGTATAGTGATGCAGAAAACCCCACCCTCTCTGTTGACAGGATTGGTTACTTAAGGTTGTTACATATGAAATCCTGGAAGTCTAAATCCATGTTTTGGAGAAAGTAATTGGTACATTGCAGTTTCACAGAGGCGTTGACAATATAGTTTTGTCATGATGAGTCTTCTAGTATATTAAAAAAACAGCACATCGACAAGTTAAAAGCACACACACTCACCAGCCATGGGGCAAAATCCATAGCGCTGCTCTGCGTCGTAGTTGTGGGTGGTTCCACACCATCTCATGTTATCACGACGCCCATCAGAGGTGCAGTCGGTGTAGTTACGACCACTATAGAGGAAGGGAAAGTGGCAGAGGGCACCATTGGAGTTTCCACCTCGTGTCGCCACAATAGCTGCAATTAAAAGGGACACACCATAGTTACTGCACAGCTCTGATCTGCTCACCATTACATACAATACATCCATCCCATACTGTTATGCATTATCACTGTTATAGCAGTGACAAATGACAATTAAATGGCCAAGCCCAGGTTTACATCCCTGCTCCTGAGTCTCACCATTCTTCTCGGTACAGAAAGAGTACTGCTTGTCTGTCTCATAGTCTGAAGTTGTGGAGCACCAGAGCTGTCCGTCTGTACGTCCGTCTGAGGTGCAGGAGTAGTAGGTTTTCCCCATGAACACGAAGGGGAAAGCACAAGGCTGGCCGTTAGAGTTTCCACCATACACCTGGTTCTTGGCTTCTGCACAAACAAGAGAAGGAAGGATGAGAAAAACTTATCTCAGACTTATCTCATGTCAGATTAGAAACTGATCACGTCATGACATCTGAAAGGTCTCGTCCTGAAGGATCACCTCTAAAATACTCCACAAAATTTGTTTTTCTTCACCGAGATCCCTGCTTTTCTTCCTGTACTCACCCCATTCCTGGCAGCTGACTCCATTACCCAGGCAGGTACAGAGCATCTGCTTGCTGCCCTGGCTCCTGATCCAGCGCTGTCCGTCGTAGTAGTAGGCTCCAGAATCTGTGCGGCAGGTTCCCTCAGGGACTAGGTCGGGCTGCTGCCGAGTTTGAGATAGGGTGGGGGTCAACACGACAGCACCTGTGGCTGTGTAGCACCAAACAGATTGAAATAATGATGAGTTTCAGGGATGTGAACACTCAGAAGATCAGACATCAAGATTTGGTGAGCATTTTTAGCATAAGTGAAGTTTAGATTTTGAGTCTCACTTCGGCCTGCGTTGTGTCTTTCACACTTCCATTCTCCACGGCCGTTTCCTAAGCACTGACACTGCACAGCGTGTCGACTTGAGTCAGTCTTGGTCCATGTGTCTCCAATACGGTAGGACTTCCTCATGTCCTGGTCATTACAACGGTCTGGTTGGAGAATGACAGTGGTCAGCAGCTGCTTTAGAAGTTGTATTTAAAAGTGTTTTTAAGTGTGTTTATGCTCTGCTTACTCCTTGAAGTGCAAGTGATGCGTCCATTTCCCTCCCCCAGACAGGTACAGTCCAGCATCATCCATCCTTGGTACGGTTTCTCCCAGGTCTCCCCGACGACGTATGATGATGCAGCGGTGGTGTCATAGCAACGCTCAGCTGCAGACAAAACACAGCAGAATCTTAATTTATTGCATCTGTAGTTTTGTCACAAGGTATGATAAGATTACAGAATCAAAAAAATGTAAATCACTACAGGCATTTTTCCAGGAGAAATAAACCAAGTGAAAATCAATAGCTGTGGTGTAAGATGGGAAAAACAGAGACATGCTCTCTCCCTCACTTATCTTGTTTGTCTGGACTGATGTTAAATATTTACTGTGGTATCAAACAGTCATGCTTCTGTGAAATTACCCTGTCAGTAAGTGTGCGTGAGGTGAATATACCAGCTGGAATGTTTAGGTTGCGATTTCTGCATTCCAGGGTTCATATGGAAAGTGTTGACATCCTCACTGCCCTGCATTCTGCACTCACCCACAGGTTTGCATGTCCACTCTCCTTTGCCATTTCCGAGACACACACACTCCAGCATGTAGTCAGCAGTGTCATGAGGCCGCTGCCAAGTGTCTCCGATTTTATAAGACCTCCCGCTTTCATGGCAACGATCTGTGAATGACAAAATGTAGAAGATAAGTTGGTTTTAAAAAATGACAGACACATATCAAATACCCATCAAAAAATCTATTTAATAATGAAATGTATGAGAAAATAAAACATACAGAGGAAATGTCAAGACTTCTCAGTGTATAAAAGAAGCAGAAATTTACTCGAACTACTTTATTTTAGGACTATTTTACAGTTTAAAAAAAAAAAAAAAAAAAAAGATATTCTAGTAACTCACTTGCGATGGTGCAGCTGATCTTGGCTCGACCAGAACCAATACAGGTGCAGTCCCACATGAATCCGTCTTTTGGTCTCTCATAGGTTTCACCGACCCGGTATGTCCGGTCATTGTACTTATCATAACAGGACTCCTCCACTGAGGGAAAAAACAGGGGAAACACCAAAAGGTTAAGACGCTGTTATTGTGAACCTGCTATGGGTGCGTAAAGACTCTTGGTGCGTAAAGACGCACCGGACAAGTGGATATCTCACTCAAAGGTCTGTTGTTTTACTCATTGTGTGAGTTTACTATTTTTTATTTTACTTGCTGGTATTAACAGAAAAATCCTAAAACATTGCACACTGAGGAGAGGCACCGGTTGGTCTCTCACTGACCTGGAGGCTTAGTTTTACACTTGGTGCCCGCTGCTCCATTGCAGGTGCACACCAGTGTACTACCACGGTAGGGTTTCTCCCACTGCTCGTTCAGTCTGTATGAGCGACCGTTTTCCTCACACCCGGCTAGAAACCATAGTATAATAGGAATATTATTGCATAACGCTTATTGTAAAACATTTGGACAAGTAAAATTGCCATTTGGCTAATTTGGCTCATCTCGAAAGATAGAATTCTCTAAATTATTGAATAATTTACCACAACGCGCACTAGAAATCACCTTCTAGTGCGTAAAGTTAAAGATTACTGGGTGTTAAGAATAGTTTTAAAATGTCTGTGGAAGTCCTTGTACCAACCTGGTGTCACAGCCGCTGCGTCCTGGACGTCAGGATACACCTGATACTGGCCGGTTTGTCTTTTGGTCTTTGGCAAGCCGTGGACTGCAGTGCTTACGCACAGTGCAACCAGCAACCCTGTCAACGGGCCACCAGTCATTTTTGTGGAAGAATAAGGGTTTAAATACAAACGAGTGAAGAACTAAAGCTTGGAGAGATCTGGTTTCTGTCCCTTATTCTCAGCTCCCTGTAGCTGCTTTTTCCAGGCGGTTCAGTGTGCCGCCTCGCAGCTGGTGCGCCAGACTGAGGAGAGGGGAGCGCTCTGGTTTATACCGGGACGCACCGCCGCAGCCCGTGGAGGTGGGAGGAGATTTAGGGGGAGCTCGGATGAACCCGCCCGAGTATGAGCAATAATTGCACTCTTCACATCACTTTCAAGAAACGAAAGAAGCCGCAGGACAAAAAAAAAAAGAGCAAAAAAACATCAAGTTGGAAAGAGAAATGAGCTGTTGAAATCTGTTCAAGCTGGAGATGAAAAAAAGAGCTCGGCGTCCTAGGATGAAGAGAGACCATGCAAAGGAGACAGGAGAAGGACTATAGACTACAGCAAATCAATGAAAATTTGGATACAGGACACAAAAGCAAATGTTAATATAAAAATATCTGAATCCCAAAATGGCATTTCTTATAATCCCAGACATACATTTCATACTACAGCTCCCCAAATTCCAAAATGTCCTCCCACTTCTGGGATTGTAATTTCTGCTTCTACTGGAAGCTTTAACCAAGGTCACTTTGCCTACAAGTTCTTAGTAAAATAATGATCTAAAAACTGAGCAAAGGAGCAGAATAACAGTTTAGTTTCCTGTGCATGATTCTGACTCCATGTAGTGCAATATGTATACATTTTCTGCGTCTTCACCTAGCTAAATTTCAGGGTTCAACACGTCACCTCACTGATGAAAGAGGAACTCCAGCAGGCTGTCTGTGCTGTCAAAAGAGGCACTCAGCGTTATGTATTTCTGTCCATACTGAGAAACACAATCATCATTTTTTTGTTGCACGTCATTGCTGAAGAAAAGCAAAAATAGTTTTAAAGACAAGTGTTTTTATTCTGTGCTGACAAGTCAACATTTAATGCCTTTAAGGTTTAGTGCAAAAGTTTGTTAACTGAAGTTTCTCTGCAACTTTTGTCTGTTTCCCCTCCACCTGCACTACATTCATCATGCTGCTTTTCCTTTCTCCATTTGTCATCTGTCTGGTTTAGCTCAGTGAGTGAGGCAGAGGCAAAAAATGTGGCTTTCTCTTAGACCAAGTATTCAGTCTGCAAGAAGACCTCTTTAGGTATTTAAAATGATCATTTAAAAATGCAACACTTCTTTTCTAGTATAAAAACAAAGGTTGTCAGTTACACTATGGGCTACTTTAAGTAACTTTTGCACATCAGAATAAATATGAATCAATAAAAAAATTCCTTTTGGGTAGTTTAAGCGATCTCATTTGGTAGGTTTTTTTAGATTTATTTTGACCTAGGTCATGTCTATCACCTCATTTCTGCCATTGCACAGACTTGTTTTATCAGACTAATTATGTTCTGTTTTGCAAGGCTTATAAATGTGAAGAATATTTAATGTGTTCTGCCTCAGAGATAAGATTTGTTATATTGCATATTTATGATCTAGTGCTACCAATAACCTTTTGTTTTTAACTTTAGTTGACTGTAGACTTTAGTTGGGCACATGTGCACTTCTGAATGTATAGTAATACTTCTCATATGGATCTGGAACAACATTTCTGCCATCACAGGGTTTATATGGCGGTCATATAGTAAAAGCAATAATAGAGTTTAACGGGTCAAAGATAAGCACAGTTCATATTTGTGTTGGTATATAGAGCCTATATTGAATACCCTTTAACTGCTTCTTAGTGAGAAAATGTGTTGAATTGGGAAACTGAGTGATGAACAGTTTTAATGTGATATCTATGCTTTGGTTCTGTCCTTTGTGAGGACGGAATGAATATTAAGTAATAGCTAGTAGAAACTCTTCATCATTAAATGTACATACAGTGTTTAACAATCACATTGTGGCACCTGCTGAACTACTCGAACCCAAATAGTTCCAATTTATTTTGCACTACATCTCATGTGATCTCAAAAATGGATTTGTAATTTACACACACACTAACAACAAAACAAATACATGTAAATTTATTCCACTTAAAACTTTGTAATACCTTTAAAAATGAAATATTTAAGTTCAAGAAGACAATTTTTTTGAATGCTGGCAACTCAACATTTAAGGCATTTTTTCATAAACTTGGAATAAAAGCAAACATGTTGTGCTTTTTAAACATGGATTAAGAAAAAGCCTGTGGTTTAATTAACCTGGGTACAGACTGACATGCTACCAGAGGGTCTCTGTGGTCAATTTGTGGTAAGTTTATGTCTCTGCCCAGAAATGAAAGGTTTTCAAAAACAATGTGCAAAAAAACAGAGGGGGGAAAAACAGTAAAGCAGACCACAGCACGTTGCCTCGGTCATGTCAGGGTGCAGGAGGGGCTGGTTCCACTCAACTTACTCACGGCTCTGGTCTGGAGAGCAGCTACTGTGTGTTAGACTGTGGTCTGACAATTCCTGTCACAGGGCTCAAGGAACAAGTTGTGCCAGAGGGCTGAAAGCATGAAACAGCGCTTTGGCGAAACAGAGGAAGAAAACAGCAAAAACACTGAGCGCGACTGAGTCACCAATCTCTGCCCCTGTGGAAAAAGCCTCCACATACTTTCCACTTGTGAAACAGCACCAAAGTGTGGTGGATCAAAACACAGCCTCAAACCTTTGAGTATTACTTAACTGTAACCTCCATAGTCGCAGATGTAGTACAACAGGTTTCCTGAATGTGCACTCATGCAGTAAAAGAAAGGGGGGAAACTGATGTTCAAGTAACGTATAAATATTTTCAGCAAAAGAAACATTCAGTTCCTACTAGAATGGTTCATTCTGGGTATGACTTAATACTGTTAGGTCTCACTGTCAGATTTATGAGCTGTCTCTGTCCAAGCCTCTGGAAGGCAGTCTGGCTTATATCAAAGTGATTCATCTCAGCTCTTCTTCTTCTCGCTCTGTTTTCCATACGTAACATCCATATTTCAACAAAGATTTATCTCCTCTCTGGTTGTTTTCACTGTGATTTGTCTGTTGACCCTAAGCGATGTGAATTTAGGGGCTCAATGGAGAGGATACCTGATCTGATCTGCTTTGAGAACGGGAACTTACATTACTGCAGGGTATTTTCTAATCTGTTGCCATTTTCAGTTAGAACTGAAACAACACTGAGCATTGCTTGAGTAACATCTGTTATATGAGGGGGCAAATGTTTCATTATACATGGGATTGTAGTTGTAAGTCACATTAAGATGTTAAATTGGAAAAGTCTGCAGTGAATTTTCAAACTGCATCTTTGACCAAAAAAAGTCTGCAGATTTAGATGATCTAAACAGCTTCTTGCAAGTTGATTTACACACTAAAAATAAAATGGCATGTGTCAGATGTTAAGCTGTGATATGAAGTGTAGTTTTAGAAGACATGTTGTAGAAATGCAATTATTTATCTTAAATAAGTACATTTGTTTTATCTTCACTTCTCAAAGGCACAGTGGCAAGAAAAAAATGCATGAACTCGTTGGAATTATTTGGTTTTCCACAATAATTGGTCCTAAAATGAAATCTTTTCTTCCTGAATCGTCTCTGCTGTCTTCACTGAACACACCCATTAAATATCCCCAGTGTGCTGGTGGAAAAAGTCAGTGAATCCTTGGATTTGATAACTACCTCAAACAAGCATTTCCTGTAGCTGCAGATCAGATTTTCAGGAGGGACTTTGAGCCATTTTCTCTTTATTTCAGCCATATTCTTTGGATGTCTGGGTGAGGTCATTCAGCTGCATCTTTATTGGATTTAGGTCTGGGCTCCAAAAGACAGATTCTCTTTGTTTGAAGCTACCATGCAGTAGATTTATTTCAATGTTTGTGGTCGTTGTTTGGGTGCATCACTTAATGTGTACTAAGCTTTCGCTAGCAGACAAACATTCTGATGTTATCCTGTCAGACACTTTGATAAACGTTGGAATTATTTCCCCTCTCAGTGATAGTGAGCTGTGCAAAAGGCATGAAAACAGCCCTAAATCATGATGCTGCCTTTGGTACTCCACCAGTTGGATGATATTAATCTGTCTAAATGTGGATTTATGATTATTTAACCTCTTCAAGAAGACAAATCAGCAATTATTGATTTGAATTCTTCTAAGAATTCTTTTTTTTTGTTTGCTTACGTGCTTCACATCAACCAATGCTTCTTGGGATAGCAAACCTACAAAGTTTGAGTGTTTTTATAAGGTTTGCTGACTCCTAACTCTAATTGAGTCTTGGTAAAATGTTATCAGCCATTTTTTTCTTACGCTGTGGATGTATGAAAGCTGGTTTCAGTATGTAATCACAAATATGTAAGGATGAAATCATATATGTATCATTTTATATATTTGTTTGTAACTTAGGTGAGGATCTGATATTTATATATAAACAAAGATAATTCCAAAAGTATAATTTTTTCCCCCTGCCACTGTCATAAAATACACCCTTTAGGACCTTGAAACCTCACTAAAATAATACTTCACTGATATATCACTGCATTCACAACACATTGTAAAAATCATGATGAGAATTATTTTTAAAATCACATGCATTTGTTTTTTTCCTGTCAAAATTTGATGCCTACATTACCCACAATGCATACTGGCCAATGACAGTTGGGTCAGAGGTTTGAGTGTGTGTTGCTAGTGTTGCTCTAACACATCTAAACAGTTCTCCCTCAGCACATAAAAAGTATTTATGAATTAGTTTAAAGTTTACAAAGCCCAAAGTGTAGAAATAAAACAGCTGTGGTTATGCAGGATTATTTGTTATGAAGCTACTGGCTCCCATTGTCTCATCTAAACTCCTTCCAAGAAAGCAGATGAGGAAATTCCCCAAACTGTCAAACTATTTCTTTGAGCAAACAAAGTCAAAAATGACATAACACTGGGATCCTCTTCAGGATTTCTCCATATCATGAGCAAAATGTATACAGTTTGTGAGCTGCCTAAACTCACAAGACAGATCTTGTAAGTGCAGCTGTTTAGTTTGGAAGCTCCAATGATTTCCAAATCAGAAAAAAAAAAGCTTGAGTAAGTGTCAAGCTTTAACACATGGCGAGCCTTGGGAGCGCTTGTTTTTAATGTGAGGTTCTCCGCCCCGGCTTCACCAAACTGTGGATGGGCAGTTTGAAGATGGCCACAGCTGGGAGGGAGTGAAGGATTGTGGGGGAGTGTTAAGTAATAGACATTTGAGAGGGTTTAGAGGAGATGTAGAGGAGATGGCTGGTTTGGGCTGGACGGGTGGAGGGAGAGATGAGCAGCGATCGCACTGTCACTGGCTGACTGTCACACCCATTTATGAGTGTTCTGCTGTTTGCACAGGCTGGCAAAAGTTACAGGATCTGCGAGTCTATACCTCTAAAATATGAATAGAAAAATGCACCACTTGTGCAGAAAAAGCAAAAAAAATGTAGTCGTGCATAAATTCAGAAGTTCCAGACAGTCACTGGGTGAACACTGAAGCAGTTGAGCAACCTAATTTCAGGCTGTCAGCATTCTCACTGGTCCTCGCCATTGCTCACGTCTGAATCAGTCTGAATTTTCTGCACAGGATGTGAAGAGCATCTGCTGCTCTGCTGGTGACAAATGCTGGAGGTGGCCGAGGGTGGGAGGTCCCAGTGAAGACGAACGCTCTGACCAAGTGCTTCCCAGAGATTCCACAACACAGTGCTACAATACAGAGTTACCGTGGAAACCAGAATGGGTGGGGTGATTTATCGAGTGACAGCGAGGCCTTGACTTGACAAGTGAGGGCTTCTAATGGCGGTGCTTCATCGACTAAATTATATGCTGATTCACACGAGGCGCTCACACACCCCTGACATGAGCTAATCTCAGTGTCAGAAGTCCGGAGGAGCAAAAAGGTAGCAGAGAAAATATTTTACACTTCATCTAAGTCAAGTTGCAAGTCAGTTCATAAAGAAATGGAGAGTTTCAAGTATGTGAGGGTTGTAACTATTTACTAGATAGTAACAAGTCCATCCATCCATCCATCCATCCATCAGATAGGTGCAGGTTTAGAACAAAGGTTAGTTGCTGTATCAGGCCCACATTTAGAATGAAGATGGGATTGTAAATGCCCACAGGTTCTAAGAATCAGACTAATTCCTGGGTTAGTTTTCTGTGGGTCAGACGAGGAAGACTCTGGGGTGCCAATGAAATCACAATGTGAGGGATAACCTCCTTAAACAGGATTCATTTTTGACAGTTTGGGCAATATTTGTGCAATACTTCTGTCACTGAAATAGGAAAGGCTCTTTTAAGATGCATTTTACATTGAATTTTTTGCACAAAGTTATTTTTTAAATGTTGAATACAGTCTTTTTAATTTTTCACCTTATGGTTATTGGCCATTAGATAATGGATGGATGGATGGATGGATGGATGGACTTGTTACTATCTGCACAGTTTTAAAGTAAATTGTTACAGCACTCATATACTTGAAACTCTGCATTTCTACGTGCCGCTTAATCCTCATTAGGAGGCGCAGGAGCCTATCCCAGCTGACAACAGGTGAAGGGCCTACAGACAATTTCGAATTACCAATTAACCTGAGAATGTATTTGGACTGTGGGAGGAAGCCGGAGTACACGGAGAAAACCTATGCATGCACAGGGAGAACATGCAAACTCCATGCAGAAAGATCCCAGGAAGGCCGAGACACAAACCGGTGATCTTGTAGCTGCAAGGTAAAAGTGCTAACCACCAAAAAAGCCCTATAGTAACAAGGATATGAGTCAAACAATTCAAGATCTGCAGATATTTTATTTTGTAATGTTCAAATTGAGAAATGAAATCCAGATTTTAATGTTTTTGATGTCAACCCTCTTGTCAAGTGTAGCACTTGCAAATGGAAATAGACTACCATTAGTTGGGCTATGGGCTAGGCTGTGATAAGGTTCAGCTCTGGGAGCTGTGTGAAAATTAATGAAGACAAAACACAAAAATTAGTTTACCGGTAATGTATTAAAAATAATCAACAGAAAATACTTGAATATATCAAGGCAAAAACAATGATCAAAATAATAATACAAAACACAAAACAATAACAGAAAATCAGAATCAGAAAATCAAAAAAAAAAAAAAAAAAAAAAAATCAACCTTCACCTGTCCTTCAATCAATCCAAATCACAATAAGCAGCTTCACTTTCAACAATATAAAGTGACTATGTGCTTAGTTCAATTATCAATAGTCCACTGACAATTCCTGGTTGAAGTGAACGATAAGCTGATTCATAAAACAGTTCCAACAAAGTCCAACAAAGTCCAACAAATCCTACCACACCATTCTGGAAGGGATGAAGCTGTGGGGCTTTAGACCTGCCAATGAGTGAGGTGGGTGAAGGGGTGAAACGTGTCAGACAGTTTTCCAGTGAGGTCCAGGGTAGCTCGCCATCAGCTCAAGCCTAACCTGTTCAGCAGACAGGCTTCATAATTATCATCATCATTACTATCATCATCATCATCAGTCATTCATCATATTAGTTGCTCACCAATATTCAATGTTCAGCACAATGTGGGTTCAGGTGGGTGAAATCCAGAAATCCAAAAGTAGTTGAAGACCTGTTAGCATTAGCATGAGTATTATAATGAGCCATGGCATAATATTAACCAACTTCCAACATGCTTAACAGGAGTTTGAACTCACATCCTCTTTGATGCTGTGATTTCCAGATTTCCAGGCTTGTAAAAAGTGAATGGTTTCCAGAGATGAGTGGTGTGGGGTGATCCTGCTGTTCAGTGACTGTGTGTGACTGAATGAAACAAACAAAGGAACAGAGGTGGATTCCAGGTGTGAGAGGTGATTGGCTGAGGTGTTGAGAGTGACTGTGAGAAGGTCCAATAATATGGAAGTGACTGACTGCAACTGATTGTGACGGGCAGGTGTCTGTTCATAACTATTCCAGAGTGAATGCTACACAAGTCTTAATTTTGAACATACGTTTCTTATTCATACATAGGGCAGAAATGAACACAGCTTTAATCATTCAAGATGTGCAGCTGCTTCATTTTGTAATGTCCAGTTTAAGAAATGAAATCATGACTTGGATATTTTTGCTGTCAAGTTACTGATAAAGTATTGACTTTGAACATAACGAGCTGTTTCTTGTTGATACATTCTGCAGAAATAAACAGATTTAATAATTCAAGATGTGCAGCTGTTTTATTTTGAAAGTTCAAGTTGAGAACCTCAATGATGAGTTGAAAGTTTTTCTTCTCAAGTTTCTGGTCAAGTTTTAATTGTTATTATAACAAGTAGCTGCTTATTTATACATCTGACAGAAATGAACACAGCTCTAAAAATTTGAAATGTGCAGCTGTTTTATTTTGCAGGGTTTAATTTAGGAAATTAAATCATAACTTAAATGTTCTTACTGTCAATTCTCTGGTCAAATTTTTAAGATATCAAGTGATGCTTATGTATACATATGAGAAATATGAAGCAATGGTTCCCACTTTCCTTTTAGCTCTGTTTTGGTCTCCACCAACTACTCACAGAAATGTCTGCTTCTTTAGTAGCTTTATTTTCAATTTTCTTTGTTTTTCAAAGCTGCACAGATATTTATTTTTTTTCTGAAAACACCTCTTGGAGAAAGAAAGAAAACCAAAGAGAACAGTGAAGGTTAAGTAACATAAACCAGAGAAATATGTTGTGAAAGATGTTAAAACAAACTGTAGAATGGAGAGAAACTATATTAAGGTGATAATTTTTCTAAGTTTGTCAAGCAGTCATGTCATCCATTCTTAATGTATAAATACTGATTATAGCTGCTTGAATGTGGCTTCATGTAAAAAGGAACAATCTTAACTGAAGGAGAATTCTGTTTAGTGCTATAATATGAGGAAGTCCCACCTCTTCAACCTCTCTGACCTTTATATGATCAGGAATGATCCTAAAGAGCAGCCCTCCCTCTGCTAAGATTTATGAACTTTGTCCTCCTCCTCTCTCTGGACAGCTGTGTTTCCTCAGGTCAGTCACAGTTTACACCTCCACCAGTCAAACCTGACATTAGCTGTGCTGTCATTTCCAGGACTTCAGTCTTACGTGACACTTCTCCCTCAGTTAGGGACGCAGAAAACCTCGTCTGTGTTTTTACACCATGACATCAGGTGTAAATAAGCACGACCTTAACGGGGTAACACGTGTGTTTTGGTTTCTGTGGTGTGTCGGGGTGTTTCTGTGAGAGTGTTCATCAAAGGGAACTGTGGTGGAAGTGAACGCTGTGTGCTTCTTGAACCTGTGGCCTCACATGCACCGTCCACAGTTTGTCTTCAGTGACTCACTCAGGGGATAAAGGAGGAGCTGTCCTTTTCCTGTGGGGTTAATTCCCAACGCTGTGCACGTGGTTTTAATAAGGCCCATGGGAAAAGTGGAGGACACAAGTCTGCATCTTGTTTAAAGACTGGACTGACAAAATAGCCACTTTGTTAGCGATGCTAAATGAGCTTCGCAGACATGCACAGAATTTGGGACCCATGTGAAAGCGTCTGCCCCTTTTTCCTGTTGTCAGGCCAAACTAAGACTGATTGTTTCATACAACAGAGGCCACAGCTCATCGCGTTAATGAAATCCTGATTTGGCTGCCAGTGGAAAGGTGATGATATTCACACAGAGAGGGCACATTTATAACGGATTTACAGTCAGCTCCAAAGGCAGCGAGGCAGAGAATCATTCAAGCCCGACCAGTTACTCACACTGTTGGTGTGTGTCTGCAATATGCGTTTCCTCGCTGAGCAGGTTGTCCTGAAAAGGTCCTGGAGGAAGCAGACAAAGAAAAGCTTTAACTGGGCAGACTTTTAACGGGCCTGACCAACATAGATTTATTTTTTTTTTTTTTTTTTTTGTCTGCATTTGTTCTCATTGTTTAACTCCACAAAACGGGAGTCAACATTATATGAGATTGATGCATATTTTAGTCTTGCAACCAAATATTTTAATATTTAGTGCATGTGTGTGACCATCACCGGCCCTCCCTGAAAGCTAAGTAGACCTTCTTTATTAGAATTCCCTATTATAAGCCAGGGAGGGCAGTGCTACACCTCAGTGATGTGTGGGGGAAACAAAGACTGGACAGGACGAACAGGACGAACAGGATGAACAGGGATAGAAAATAACAGGCGTTGCTATTGCAATTAAAGATTGTAAGGTGGTGTGTTATGCCCAACTACTAACTGTCCATCAATAGAAAAAAAAAAAAATAAAAATTTGAAAAAAGAAAAGAAAACCAAACCAACACAAAAGAAAAAGAGATTCAATAATAAATGAACAAACGGTACTGAGCACCATAATTGTGTGTGTCTTGATAGTATAGAATAGAATAGAATAGGCCAGAAGAGGATACTAGTGCCAGAGAGAATGAGTTTAGGGTAGAGACTGGAGAGATTCTCAGCACATTCTGGCGGGACCCATCATTTGCTGAAATGGGACTCGGCAGTAGCTGGCGAGAACCTGATCAAACATGCAAGTGTGAAGAACCCCGAAGCCCAGAACAGCAATCACGGCAAGGCAGGGCCAAGCCAACAGGGCACCCCTCCCCCCAGGCAGTAGGAGCCACAGGGCGGCACCCCCAGAGAGCCACCGGGGCCACCGTGAACGACGAGGACCCAGAGAACAAGAGGGAGCAGCTACCGACACCCCCTGCGCACCAAGACCGACCCAGGCGGCCCGGGGCACGAGGACCCACCCGCCACCCAAACCCCAACCCCGCCCACCCCAGCCCCCACCGAACCCCCCACCCCACCACCCGACCCGCCCACCCCCATCCCCCCTCCCTCCCCCGAGGGGGCCAACGGCCCCACACAGCCAGGAAGCCAGACACAGGGGCCGAGCGGCCCACCGAAGGGGCGGCAACCAGCCCATCACAAGGCAGGCCACCACCGGGAGCCGGCCAGAGGAAATCGGAGCCGGGACCCGATGCGAGTCCAGAGGGTAAAAATGGATAGTGTGGTGGGGCCCGGCGACGCCGACAGGGAGGCACCCCACATACCCCCCGCACCAGGCCCCAGGCGAGCGCAGTACACCCAGGGCCCCCACCCCCCGCAATGCGCCCTGACAACCCACCGGGACAGAGCCACCACATGCCACTAGCCCGCAGTACAGCCACAGCGCCCACCAAGACGGCCAATCCAGCCCCCGCAGCCCACCAAGAGCCATCGCACCTGCCCGGACCCGTCGGGCACGCAGGAGAACCCCCCCCGACCACAGCCCCCAGGTCCCGGGGACCCCCCAGCCACAGCAACACGGATGATGGTCCACCCCCGCCACCCCATAGCCATAAGGGGGCCGGGTCCCACCAGCGAGGCCATATTAGTGAAATCCCCCCATTACTCCCTATTAATATGTCTCCCGATCCCAGACTGGAGACATTATCCCTGCACCGTGATAGTGTAACCCTGAGTGTCATGTGGTGCATTAAAAGTGGGGAGGCTGGGCGAGGCGTCCAGGGGGCAGGCCAGAGGACCACAGAGGATGGCTACTCTGCAGCCTACCCTGACCCAAGTTCCCTGAGCCGTCCCAGACCTACCCCCAAGGTGTGAGTGTGTGTGGTGCATTAAAAAGAAATTAGAGAGCAGGGGAGGCAAGCAAGAGGGTGATGGGGAAGAGACAAGGCCGTAGAGCCCTGCCATCCGCCCCACCACAGAGCCCATCGTTCCTGCCCCCACCTGCTCTCGGGGCCCTAACTGTTGTGTCCCTATATGTGCCTAAGAGTAACTATATACAGTGATGTGTGAAGTATGTGAAGTGCACAGTAAGAGGCAGTCTGGTGTGGATCCGGCCCATGAGGAGAGAGCAGCGGGGAAGACAGGTAGTAAGACCACCAGTACTGATGCAGAGGGCCCCCAGAGCCCAGAGGCAAGAGGCCGAGGTGGGCCCACACGAACCCGACCGGCCCGGCCAGCACCGAAACCCCCAGAAGTCGCAGCGCCGGAGCAGCGCCCCGGCAGACGCCGTAGCCCCACCACGGGCCAGCCGCATGCAGCACCCCGCCCCGGAGGGAGGACCAGGCCGCACCACTAGGAAGCAAGGGCCATGAGCCCCCACGCCCGCCCCGGAGCCGGCACGTCCAGGATGCAGGGCACCCACCCCGCAGCACCACCGAGACCCCACCCACCCCACCACACCCAAGGACAGCACCGGGCCCGGACAGAAGCCCCCAGCCAGCAGAAACTTATCTCCAGTGGCGGCACACAGGCAAGTACCAGGGCCTGTGCCCGGATGAGCCAGAGCCACCCCCCCAGAGAGACCACCCGGCCCCCATGCCAGACCCCCAGGCAGCGGAGGGCCCCCAGCCCCCCCAGGGGAGGGAGAGGGACGAGGACGAGCGGCCAGGCAGGAGAGGAGGGAGGAGGAGGGAAGCAGAGCAGGAAAGGACAGGGGAGCGACCGGAGGGCCGACCCACCCCAAACCCCAGGGCCAGCCAGGGCGCCCCAGAAGAGACCAGCCGCCGCTACCCCCAAGGCCCCGGGAGAGCGCACAGACCCAGCAGACCCAGGGCTCAAAGGGAGAGACACCGGGGACACCCACCCCCAGGCAGAGGGGCCCGAGCCACGCTGGCCCCGCAGAGCCAGAGAGCGACCCCAAGAGCAATAGGGAAGGGACACCATTAGTGCATGCACACAGCCTTGAAGTCCATGGTGCCATCCTACTTAAAAAGGTAGAGGGTTAATAAACTGAAATAAAGCAGACAGAAGTCAGACCATACACACAGACAGAATAATAATTACAATTTTATGAGGGAAATGGCATACGCCCACATACAAGCGGAGGCTATAGGTTAATATTTATTGATTTAATAAATGGAGACCATTTTTCTTTGAAGGAATCCAATTGGTTTTTTCTGATAGCAGATATTCTCTCAAGTGAAATGTGTTCTGTGAGGAGGTTCAGCCAATGGATGATGTTGAGGGCTTTCTTATCTTTCCAGTTAACTAAAATAGTTTTTTTGGCAATGGCGATAGCTGCAAGTGTGGGTTGGATATGAATGTCTGGAAGGGCTGTTTGCGTTAGATCACCAATTAGGCAAACGGTCGGGGAATGTGGAATCCCGCAGTCCAAAATATTGGAGAGTTTCTGTGTGATTGTTACCCAGAATTGATAGACGGGTGTACAAAGCCACAGAGCGTGAAAGTAAGTGTCCGTCATGTTTTGGGTGCATTGCGTACATGTGTCTGAGCGTGAGAAGCCCATTTTATACAGTTTATATTGTGTTATATGTGTTCTGTGAAGCACCTTAAATTGGATCAATTGTAAGTTGGTGTTTTTAGTCATTTTAAATGTGTTTTCACAGATTTGGGTCCAAAAATCAGAGTCAAAAGATTTGGATACGTCTTTTTCCCATTTTTGAGTTGGTAGGTGTATAGAGTGTGTCTTTGAGAGTAAACTATAAATTTTTGAGAGATTCTTCTTATTTCTTGGAGAGAGTTTCACAATGTAGTCGACAAATTCAGGTGGCTGTAAATCCGTTGGCTGTAAAGTAGTCTGAAGCGATGGAATTCTACTTGTAATAGTCTTCTTTACCTGTAGGTACTGAAGAAAATTTCCATTTCTTATTTCAAATGTTTGGAATAAGTTTATATATGTCCTAAATGTGTTATCATCCAGAAGGTGATGGAGGTGAGTGACTCCTCTCTCTGCCCATGTGCTGAAATAAAGAGCTATTTTGTTGTTTGCAAAATCAGGGTTGTGCCAGATTGGGGAGAGTATACTGGGTTTTAATTGAGAGCCTGTGATTTCCAGTGCTTTCCACCAAGCAGACAAGGTGGAAGCGATCATAGGGTTCTTGAAGCAGGAGTGATGTTTAAGAGCAGAAGAGATAAAGGGAAGGTCAGAGATTTTGATCTGGTTACAATCTAACTGTTCTAGTTCTAGCCAGGAGTTATATTCTTCATGTGGATGTATCCATTTGGTGAGATATTGTATTTGGTTGGATAAATAATAATACATGAAGTTGGGAGCCTCCAGTCCCCCTTCGGATTTATTCTTCTGGAGGGTAGTCAAGCTGATTTTAGCCTTTTTATTCTTTGAGTAGAATTTACCCATAGCGGAGTCTAACGATTGGAACCACTTTGATGTGGGTTTAAATGGAATCATGGAGAAAAGATAGTTGATTTTAGGTAATATTTTCATTTTGACTGTAGCTATTCGTCCCAAAAGGGAGATGGGGAGGTTGTTCCAACGCCTCAGATCATCACGGACTTTGTCCAAAAGTGGAGTGAAGTTCAGGTGAACTAATTCTGAGAGTTTGGAGGAAATATTTATGCCCAGATATCTGATGTTGCCAGTAGGAAAAGAATAATGCGAGTTTTGGGCTGCGGGCTTCCACGAGTTTTCTGTTAAAGGTAATATAATTGATTTTGACCAGTTGACGGAGTAGTCTGAAAGACGCGAGAAGGTTGTGATGAGGTTAAATACTTCCTTTACTGAAGTTTTGGGTTCTTGTAGATAAAGTAAAATGTCATCTGCGTATAGGTTAATTTTATGTTCAGACTCCAGAGCGCAGATACCTTTGATATCGGTGTTCTGACGTACAGCTGTTGCTAATGGTTCGATAAAGATCGCAAACAATAAGGGAGAGAGTGGGCATCCCTGTCTTGTTCCCCTTTGCAGACTGAAGCTTTGTGAAGTGATCCCATTAGTGGTGACTGTAGCCTTGGGTGAGTTGTACAGAGCTGATACCCACTGGATAAATGATTCTCCGAAGCCAAATTTGTGGAGCACAGCAAAGAGAAAGGACCAATTGACTTTGTCAAAGGCTTTTTCTGCGTCCAGTGACATAACAATAGCTTCTTTGTTGTGGCGTTGCGTCAAAGAGATTAGATTTAGAAGTCTTCTGATGTTGTTGGTGGAGTGTCGGCCATTTATAAATCCTGTTTGATCGCTGTGAATTATTGACGGGATGATTTTCTCCAGCCTAGAGGCGAGAGCTTTTGAGATAATTTTGATGTCGGTGTTGATTAGTGACAGAGGTCGATAGCTAGAGGGAAGCGTAGGATCTTTGTCTGGTTTCAATAATAATTTAATTGCAGCTGTATTCATGTGCGGACTGATATAACCATTATTTTTAATCTCTGTCACTGTCCTGAAGAAAAGGGGTGCTAACATTGACCAAAAATGTTTAAGAAATTCAGCAGGGAAACCATCAGGACCAGGTGCCTTGCCTGCTGGCATACTGTCTAATGCACATTGTAATTCTTTCATAGTCAATGGAGCATCTAATATGTCTCTGTAATTTGACGTTAGTTTGGGCATGTTTAAATTGTTAAGAAAATTATCTATATCTTCTATGTTTGGGTTAACTGCTGCTGAGTATAAACTCTGGTAATAATTATAGAAGGTCTGGTTGATTTCCTGAGGTGACTGAGTATATTTTCCTGAGGAATCCTGAATTGCTGTTATGAAGGATTTTTCTTTATTGCGCTGGAGTTGGTTCGCCAGAAATTTTCCTGATTTATTATTGTGTTCGAAATCATTATATCTTAGCTGTTGTAATAAAAACTCTGTTTTCTTGGATAGGATATTATCGAGGTTTAGTTTTGCATTTTGTAGTTCGGACCATAATTGATCACTTGGGTTTATTGCATAATTCTCTGTAAGTTGTTTAATTTTTTCTTCAATTTCTTTCTCTGTTTGTAGATCTTTTTTTTTCTTGTATGAGGAGTATGATATTATTTTACCTCTGATTACGGCCTTTCCAGTTTCCCAAAGCAAAGATGGGGGTAAGTCAACAGAGTCATTGTTTTTTAGAAAGTCTGCCCACTCACTCCTTATTACTCGATCAAATTCTGGGTCTTTGAGTAGAGAGATGTTGAGGCGCCAAGTCTGAGGAGGTTTAGGGATGGAATCTGTTTGCAGGCTGAGTGATATTGGTGCGTGGTCGCTGATAATGATTGGGTGGATTTTAGTAGTGACTTTATGTGCGATAGAGTTATTTAAGAGGAAAAAGTCAATTCTTGAAAATGTTTTGTGTACCGCAGAGAAAAACGTATAGTCCCTCTTTGTTGGGTTTTTGAGTCTCCAGACGTCGTCTAGTCCGAAATCTTTCATATAGTCATGTATGACTTTAACTGATTGTGACTGTTTTACGTGTATTGGACTATTAGATCGATCTACTGAAGGGTTTAAAACTATGTTGAAGTCACCACCGATAATAGTTATTGAGTTAGCAGATAAGTCTGCTAAGTGAGAGAAAACAGTGTGAAAGAAGGCTGGATCATCATTATTCGGAGCATAGAGGTTTACAATAGAATATAATTTATTAAAGATTGTTGCCTGGATAATAATATATCTGCCCTCTGAGTCCGTTACTGTACTGTTTAAAGTGAATGGAATTCTCTTATGGACTAGAATGGAGACCCCTCTTTGTCTGCTGTTATAACAAGATGAAAAGATGATACTATAATTCGAGTCTGATAAACATTTTTCTTCCGACTGTAGTAAATGTGTTTCTTGAAGGAGCAAAATATCTGCTTTTAATTTAGAGACATAGTCCATGATTTTAACTCTTTTTGTTTGTGAGCGTATGCCATGAACATTCCAGGCTACAATATTAAACTTAAACATAGAGAGAGAAGATGTTCTGTCACTGAGTATGTAGTAATGTAATATAACATCTGTGTGTGTCCTTGTGAGCTTTCTGTTGCTGTCTGTGAGCTGTGAGTGTTGGAGAGAGATGTATACAGCAGGTCAGGATCTATATATACATTATATAATAGCACATCATTGCCTGAAAAACTATCAACAAACACATTATTAAACATACAAGCACAATAAACATGGGGAGTACATAGAGTGTGAGTGAGAGTGTGGGGGGTGAGTGTGTGAGAGGGGGAGAGGGCTAAAGGGAGACATATAGAGAGGGAGAGAGAGAAATGTAGAAGGAGGAGGGGGTTCTCCAGTGGGGAATGTAGGTTAGGAGAGTGAGACATTTACACCTGTGACATTTTTTTTTTTTTTATAACATTTTCTAACATAAATGACTAAATGATATATTAAACGTTTAAGCCATTTTTTTTTTTTTTTTTTTTTTTTTTTAGAAGAGCCAGGTGGTAATGGAGGGTTCCCGAAATAGCTGCCCATCTATGTACAGTTTGTCCACAACCAGTGCAGTCCGTTTACCTTTCTGTCTGTGTTCTTTCATGATGGGATATAATACTTTGCGCCTCTCGTTGATTTCCCTGGGAAACTGGTCGTTCATCCCGAACGACGTGCCTTTCAGCTCCCGTCCTTTGCTCCTTACGAGCACTTTCTGCTGGAAGTGCTCGAACTTTGCAATGATAGGACGGTGACGGTTTCCTCCTCGGGGTCCGAGCCGGTGGACGTGGTGGAAAGTGATGTTTTTAACAGTTTCCGCAGGGATTTTAAGCGCCGACACCATGAAGTTTTTAACAAGGGTCTCTGGGTTATCCGGTGTGGACTCAGGGATACCAGAAAAGATCAGGTTGTCCCGCATGCTCCTCGACTGGATGTCCAGGACGGTCTCCCTCAGGGTTTTGTTTTCTTTTTTAAGTGTACACACCTCTGAAGTGACCGCTGTCAGCGTGGACCGGAGTTCGGTGTTGTCCCTCTGCAGATCCTCGATCTGCTGGTGGGTGAACTCCAGGCTTGCTTTCAGGTCTTTTATCTCCTGGTGAAGCAAACTAAGAATATCGAGCTTCTTATTAATAGACTCGAGAACACTTACCTGGATATCCGTGACCTCCAAGTCTTGTGTGTCCGTCGAGGAGTCTGCTTTCTTCCTCTTGCTCGGGTTGGCGTCTTCCATGGTGCACCGGACGAAGTAGTCGTCAATAAAGTTCTCAAGGTCCTCCACTGTGAGCACTACCGTTTCCGATCTTGAGCAGGCTATTTAGTTAGGTTGTTGTTTTATTTATTTATTTATTTTTAATACAAATACGTCGAGATAACGGCGATTTGTTTACTTCTCATCTAGCAGCTGGGAGCCGCCATGTTGAATTTCGTCACTCTCACTGAATCTCGCGATCTCACAGCATCTCGCGACCAACATAGATTTAAAAAAAGCCACTGAGAAAGACAAAACACATGCAGCAAAACATAAAGATGTCATTGTTGTCCTTTTTTTTTTGCAATAAAAGCTGCCCAAAATGTTTAGCAAATCCTTTTGACCTGTTTCTTTGACTTAATGAGTGAGCTGTTTCCATTATTTTCTGCTTCACCATGTGTTTTACGAGACGCCGGGTGTTTTCTCTAGATCACAGTAGGCTGAATGTGGCCAGAACATACAGCAGCTTGGAGCATTCCAGCACTCCTGCCTGCCTCCTAAAACTTCCTGACGACATCAGCTATGCAAGCAGACTTTCACTGCTCCGACCCCTCAGGGAAGCCAAACAAAGATTCCAAGACCCTTGCGAGGCAAAAAAAAAAAAATGTATTTCAGCCTCTCTCTGCTGTGTGTTTTTCTCATTGTCTGCACTTTGCCAATTTTTTAAGGCATAAGACACCTACTTTCCTGCCAAAGCAGCAATCCTTAGTCGAAACTCACCTATTTTGTTTGCCAGAGCCTCCTGCGTCTTTCATAGAATATCCGTTATTTTCTGCAGTTAGGCTCTAATGATGCAAGCACACTTTCCAAGCCATTGAGGGGAAATGTCATTAACTGTGTACCTAGCTGCGAGCATCACCATTACTCACTCATTCCCGTCTAGACAACCTGCCAGCTCACCTGAGGCTGTGTGAAGAGGGAGTGGGGCCTACCTGCCTCCGGCCTCAGGCAAAGTCAACCTGTTATGGGAAATGCAATGACAAGCCCCACTATAAAACATTATGCAGCTGGATGTGATGGGAACTCATGATTAACAGAAAGAAAATAATCTTTCAGAGGCTGGAACCTGTACTGGAAAAGTAGATGGAATACGAGGAGCTGCACTGACACACACATACTCAGACACCTCCACAAATACAAACACGCAGCAGAAAATACCTCAGCAAACACAGTCTGCAAAGTGTGGCCGTGTTTGTTGTCAGCATTTGTCGGATTTCTATCTCGCCTATGGTCACCCAAGGACCTTGGAAGTGAAGCCAGAACTGAAATTTAGTCAAATCCTGACAGCAGCAAAATCTTTCCTCCCTGGCTTTTTACAGGCACATCTGTGTTAGGATTCTGTCTTGACACCAGGGCTTGAAATAAAACACGGACTTCCACATCAGCGGTGTCGGAGGTCTGCAGTCTGCTGCAGCTGCTGAGTGAAGCTCGGCTCACAGTTCACACCCAGACAGTGATTCTACATGTGGTTAACAGGAGGGATAAAATGGCATTTCTGCAGCATTGGTAGGGTCGTGATAAAGTTGGGACTGTAAAGACACATGTACAAGCGTTGATATTTGACTCTTGTATCCAGACAGGAATGTTGGTATTACATGATTCAGCAACATCCTGGATTATGTTCAGTTTGACATTTCTTTTACATGAATTTTCAGAGCTTTAGGCCTTTTCCTTCCATCATAATTGAGCATGACATTACATTACAGTACAGTTAAGGTTAAAGGGTCATTCCTTCTGAAATCAGCAAATGTCTTAAATAATTTCTGCTCAGCTGTTTCTGATTTGCATGAAAATTTTCTGGCATAAAAAATGGATTTTTATAGCGATATCTGCAACATTTTAGACTGATATGTCAAACGCTTTCTGAGATGAAACTGATAAAATCTCAGGAACTATTAAAGAATTTATCAGTGTTTATTTTTTTTGTTGTTGTTTTAAAGCCTAAAATTGTTAGTATTATTTCTTATAATGTCATTGATTCAGAATATGCCATATTGTAAAAGTAGATCAAATATTCTCTTACAGATGAGCTTAAATATGAAAAACATTGAACCCTCATCTTTGCTAATTTTTAAAAATTGATTGGGCAGATGTGAAGTAGTGAAATTTTCTCAGCCATATGTAGTTGCTTGTCATGATAAACCAGCAAAAACATACAGAATACATTGCAATATGAAATACTTGCATGTGACAATTTGTGCCGCAAAAAAAGAGACATAGTTTAGTAGTCTGTTAGATAGACATATGACATCATTTTTAGTCAAACAGAACACCTCCTGGTAGTTTGAGATGGAATAACCCAAAAGGAAAAAAATTAGAGAGTAAACTCTAGTTTAGGTTTATTTATGGTTATGTAGCTGAACCACTTGGATAAGGACAGTATTGGATTGTGATTGCAGTTAATTAAAGGGTGCCTGTTAATCCTTTATAGAACATAAACTCCAAAGCTGCAGACCCATCCACCACACCCACACTTTCTTATTTTCTGTATTACCAGAAAGAACATTACTGTGCATGTGTTAACCAGAAATCATTCCTACTTTAAATCACTGCTGTTCCTTACAAATACATTGTTTTCAGTTTGCTCTGCTTTCCAGGAAGGCATTAGTTCCAGTTGTTTTCAGTACAGTAAAAACTGAGTGTGGAAAAAGTTTGTAGACAGACTTTAAATCCAAAAACAGACAGGGATTAAACTCTCACACAGTCCAGAAGTGGCCCCATTTACAGGCCAGGAACTATTTTGTCCCATCAAGCAATTATGTATTCAGGAGGAACCACATAATGTGTGGCGTTGGTCCAGTCTCAGACATTAGGCCTCTTTTATTTAACATTTTACATGCCTTCTCAAATCGCACAATGTTTTAGTTACCTTAAATGCACCCGCAAAGCTCTCAAAACCCCTTTGTTAATGCATTATCACGCAATATAATTCTTGAATAGTGACAATAATGACACAATATCACTGAGATCATGATTACTGTGATGATGGTGCAGTCAAAATGTTGATTTTGATGTTATATCTGAAGGCACCGAGTCAAAGAAATCTGGATTTATTGGTCCAGCAGTCTGGACTTTCAGACTAAATCACAATGATTCAAACTGTGTCTAAGCAAAGGGAAAGTGGAGGCTGCATCATCAAAGAGTGATTTCACATGGGTGAGGATATCATTCCATCTTGCTGTGTATAATCCCTTGTCCTCCCCCCTTTTCACCACCATCTCCCCCTCTCCTCTTCCGTTTGCACTACCTTTTTTGGTCCCAGTCTGGATACATCTTTCCATTTGGCTCCATGTGAGACCGACTGCAGCCCTCCTCAGACCGGTTGCCACCGAGCTGTTTTCTGAGGGAAATGCCTGAACGTTTTACTGACTGGCACAGAGCAGCCAAACACTTTAACCACAACACGTAAAAGATCTACAGTGTGTTTTCGACTTGAATGTGACGATTTACCAGAGTGAATCTAGAGTTTTCAGACTGACAGGCGAATAAGGAAAACTTACTGTAATAATAAACTGTAGGGCTCGTTTGGCTACGGCTCTAACAATACTCCAGGTTGGCTATGACTCACGTTTATGGCCATGCATTACGACTAAAATCATAACTAAGCTGTGAGAGAATGACTCACAGCCTGTGGACGGGCACACTGACAGACCTTATTACATTACTTCCCAGCAGAATAATTCTCTGCATGGAGAAAACATTAAGAATGAACTGAAAAGGAGGTTCCCAAAGCTTTCTCTCTTCGACACACCATTATAATTCAACATTGTAATTGGAATTACAAGTCTGTTAAACACCCTCACAGTCTTGGAAACAAAATTATCTTGCAGTAAACCATTAGGTGTACGACTTTTGTTGCTAAGTTGTGCCACTGACGGAAATTTCTGAACACTGTCATGCTAACA
This sequence comes from Amphiprion ocellaris, assembly GCF_022539595.1. Taxonomy (NCBI): domain Eukaryota; kingdom Metazoa; phylum Chordata; class Actinopteri; family Pomacentridae; genus Amphiprion; species Amphiprion ocellaris. The sequence goes on from NC_072766.1 coordinate 5,037,261, forward strand.
AGATAATAAAACTGCAAAAATCAGGCAGAATCTGAGGCCCCAAACTCAATCAGGCCTTCATAAAAACACACGACCCTTCCCTTGCATCCACTTCGGCTGACTTTGCAATTATTTGTCAGACAAAACACAGTCAGGCTAATCTGTCTCGTCCTGCAGCGCTGAAGACCGTTGAACACATGATGATAGATGCTCCCAAGAAAACAAGCATGACATCATCACACTGTGCATGTGCATGTATTTGTGTGTTTGCTTGATGTCTTTCCTCCTATAATTATCCAGCTCATTCTCCCCCTGAAGGAATCGAGCAGATGACATCAGACGGATCATTCAAAGCTGGAACATCTTCACGTGTTCACACTTTACAGAAGTTTATGTGAGTCACTGGAAACTGTGACACAACAGGAGGTTTGAAGTGCACATGCAGGTAACATATCAACCATCTCTCAATATGTACCTGTATGTAAAACAGACCTTTCCCCCGGTATTTACGTAGTTACAGTATATCAGGTTGAACTACAGTTGAACTGAGTATTGCAAAAATGAATTCCTTTGGATCATATACAGTGCAATCTAAATATGACGCCTGCGGTTGCGAATGTGGCAATGATATGGTTTATGGTATTGAGAAACTTTGAGTTTGTTGTGGAGATGCTTGGGTCAGGGGTGAGTGTCTTAGAGCCAAAGAGGAAGTCTAGAGGTTTCTGAGGTAAAACCAATGGGGAGAACTGACGAAGAAGTCTGTGAAAATAGGAAGTAAAACTTTTTTAATAGTACATTTTAAGTGAAAAATATCTGGATTTGCAGTTCTGTGCATCACACAACCAAATGTGGTCAAATCTGCAGACATGAAGTAATAATCACAAAGTTAAAGGACTGTCATAAGGCAAGGCACCGCTGGCAAAAAGTGTTTTTTTCATACTGATCAGTTTTGAGATTTAGACCTATTTTGCCTCCAAAATCATGTCCTCTTTCAGATTAGTGAGAAAAAAACATTCAAAATACACATTAAGCTCCATGTATTGGACATTTATGCAAATGTGCACATTTTAATCTAAATAAGACCTCATTTACAAATTTAAAAACAACATTTCAGAAAACTTTTTATGCAAAAAGTAATTGTTTTAATGTAAGCAACCAACTGAGAAAGTTTCCTGGTTGTATCCATTTGTTCAAAATGTAAGCCTATGAACTTGTAATGTCTCTACTTAGACATTTTTAAAAAAGTTTTTCACTTTCTTATTTCAGTTGCTCCCAATAAATCTATGCATTACTTTCCTACATCAGACTTAATTATCTGCCCTCACTGGATATATAGCTGTACTGCTATGCAGCAAGGATTCCAATAAAGGTTGAAGACAAGAGTTGGCATTTAAAGTCTTTACTGGAAGAAACTCTGGAACAAATCAGAAATATGCTACAGTCTACGAAGGCTGTAGTGAGCCACAGCAGTGCTGATAATTCCGATGTGATGATGTTTTACAGGTATCTATGCTCCCAGTCTCAGTGTCCGTGTAGTTTCTCATTCATCCAGGTCATGGTTATCCAAAGTTGTTTAAATCAATCCAACTGGACTTTAAACCTTCTTAAAGTCCAGTTGGATTGATTTAAACAACTTTGCATCCCAGTCTCAGTGTGTGATGTTCATGTGCTGACATTTTAAACATATAAGTGCTTAGACAGATGGGAATGTCATTAGTTTTGTTTAGTTATATGCTCACAAAGGAAAAAAGCTACAAATTTTACTTTTACTTTGTGGTGGTTGTTTAAACTGCCTGCTATTTAAAGTCAACATTAAGTGCATATCTTTTGAAGAAGCGTAAAACTTGGATCTCAACAGTAGTTTATGAAGAAAAATCTGGCATTTCTAAGTTACTCTCAAAGGTTTGTTGTTTCATCCACAGTAGGATTGCATCTAATGTATGCAAGTTGTTTACCTTCTCCAACCTCCACTGTTTTCTCTCTTTAAGATGAATATTTCTCTCATCATCAAATTTATTACTCTGCAAGTCAAACTCCTTCATACAACATTATGATTTGGCAGAAATACTGGTACTAAGACATGCTCCTGTGCTGACATTTTAGCATCGCTGTAAAGATGCAGACTTCCCACCATTTCCAAACACTTTAGCCTTTCCCAGAACTGTTGAGAACTCCAGCTGAACTAAGAAATAATACACATACTTTATACATGGAATTTCTTTTCTTTTTAAAAAAAATGTGGCTGTTGTCATCGTAGACTAAAGTAGGAAGAGAAAATATACAGGAAGTTTGCTTGTACTGCCCTATCTGCATATGTGTATGTGCAGGAATATAGAGTTCATTATTGACTTAAATAACAGCGACCCAGACAGTGAGTCCCTGCAGACCAGACCAATGAAAACAGCACCTCTTTTTTTGTGGTTCACTTCAGAGCGACCCTCATCCCTGTGCAAACGCAGCCGGTCTGCCTGCACGTACAAAGCTCACTTACACCCACTCGCTGTCGTCTCCGCAGGCCTTCTGCTGCGGTGGAAACTCTGTGGACAGTGACATCATCATTCCGAGACCACTGAGTAACATTACAGAGGAGAGTGGAAATCTAAGTCCCGAGCAACGAGTAACATCACAACACCAGTGTTACTGTCATTACTGTACCACAACCAACAGAAGCAAAGATTACGGGGCGCAACAATCATGAAAGCCCACACAAGCTCAAACAACACACAAAGCACAGGACAATGAGGACACACTGAGTCAGTCTATTGGCCAAAATCTTGTGCTGTGATAAAATCATCAAGGCATGAAGCATCGCTGGTGCCTAAATTACATGTTCTGGACAGCTCCAGATGGCCTCTGTGTACTTGTTCACTGTCATACCCTTCCCCCCCATCAGTTGTCCATTCAAATATCTCAAGAGCCACCTTTAAATAAACACTCTGGTGGGGTTGAGCCATTCCCTGGTATGTTTATCTGCTTTTGGAAGATAAGCGTTTCTGGTAAATTCTTGCGCTTATTTGCTCTCGACTCTCTCCTGTGGATTGGAAGCATATGGTTTCATTGCATAATGCGGACAAAGAGAGCAAGCATGGGGAGAAATGACTTCACGTAATTATAAGAAATGGTCGGTCGGCAGACTCCCTGTGTGAATTTGAATTCTGACCACTGGCTTTCCCTGCACAACCTGAGCTCTTCTGCACATGCTCGAAAACAAATGGACTCTTAGTCAGTGTTTCCTTTTCCCAGAAATCAACAGTTAGAGTTCGACACAGCCCAGAGGACAAAGCGTTCCCCCAACCACACTGCAGCATTAACTAACATCTGGAGAGCACAATTATAAATTACTTCATTAATTCTTCAAGGTGGGTAAAGTCTGCAAACAGCCAGATACAAACAGAGACTGGAAGTAAACAACAGAATTAAAAAGGAAATAAAAGTAATGGCATCATGAAAACAGAAACAGATCACAAAATGTGGACATTCAGTTCTCACATGTTTCTGGGATCCCGATCTCTTGGTTTTGCTTAACATCCCCTGAATGCAGCAGAAACCAAACATACAGTTAGAACCTGCATTTTAATTGGCTTTTTGAGAATTCATCCAAATATTGTGTTCCCAAAACATTTCATGTTAAAAAATTGATTTCAAATAAGTAGCAGTATAAAAATGTCAGCTCAAGTGTCCATTTTAAAGGAACTAATAGAGAAGCTATCAACCTCATCCAGTAAACCAATGTACATATATTTGCTGCATTCAAACTTTTTAGGATGCTTTACTGAATTTCAGAAATGCAAGTAAAAACTCTCACCCACAGCCTTGAATATGACACCAACTTATCCTAACCTTTAAAGACACAACTGTGATTCTGATGGCCACAGAAAGATCAAACCACCGCAACAGAGTTTGTTAGAAGCTAAAACACAAGACCTGTCAGCAGATAGCAACATACTATGTTGTGAATTTTGGGCTTGATGGTTCACTAATGAACTTGGAGACAGCAGTATGTGCCTGTGACATGCAATGAATAAGCAGGCCTCGAGTACATTCAGTTATTTATTTTTTATGATGCAGTTTTTGTGACATTTCTGAACTGGAAGTTTAACTCTTCAATTGTGCCTCAAATTTATATGACAAATAAAGTGCACCTTTGGACCTTCATCCATTTCCAATAAAAAGTTAAAATTCCTCTCAGGTCGCTAAATTAAATCCCTAAAAACTCATATCTGTGTATCAAAATAACATGTTTAGAAGTGGTTCTTTTTTTCTAGGATAATGATTGCTTCTTGCCTTAAAACAGCTTAGATGTAACGCCACAGTGTTGCCTCCTTCAGAAAGCCCTGATTTATGAATTCCCCGCCTCTCACTCGCGTTTTTACTGCTAGCTGCAGCTCGAGCACACCAGCTCACCTACGACTCTGCTCAAACATTGTAAAACCACCCTGTGCTCCACGATGGCAAGTTGTAGTGCTTGAGTTCTTCAGCCACACGTTAGAAATAGAAACAGATTCTGAAGAAGAAGAATAATGATATGTAAAGGTGCTCCACATAAGCTGAAGAAATCTTTTTTTTTTTTTTTTTAAGTTAAAAAGTGTGAAACAGTTTTCTAATGGTGATCCAGTGGAATGACTATTTTGCTCACCTCACAATAAGTCTTCTAAAATAATACAAACCCCATACAGGCATGTTAACAGGATTGAAAACTAGATTTTTGCCTGAGGGAATCTTATATGGATTGCAACTAAAAGAAAACTAATTTTCCAGTTATATTTATTATTATACATTATATACTGGGTCTAGTTTAAACACACACCTGAGCATAACAATTACGGCACTGTGGTTGTCTTTTACATACTTTTTCAGTCTCTGCTCAGGGTTATGATCTGTTGTTGCACTGTTTTACTAAATACAGTTCACAGGCTCCTATGACCTGCTTGTGCAGAAGAGGAAGGGTTTTCTGCATGACGTTTTCATACGAATCACCACCACACCCTCTGCTTTTCTCTCATTTTGTTACTCATTACTTTATCAATTTACCCTATAAAATATTGCGTCTGGTGGCAGAGCTCTTTAAGCTTGCCACTTGCCTTCATTCACCCCTTATAAGGAACATATTCAGTCATATCACAAGTATTCCTGGAGGCAGCATGACAACTTTGCCATCTCTTCCATTCATTTATGCTTTCAGTTACATTTTGTTATATAACAGCGGCTAACGCTGATGCTAGACGATTACTGATTGTTCAAACTATGATCTAATTCTTCTGTCTGAGTTTGTGATTTATTCAGGGCTTAATGCAAACTTAGTCTACATTCCTTATACTCCAGATGTTTTGCCTTTTCTTACAGTAGCAGGCACCATTTATTACAGGTTGTTTACATTAGTGTTTGCCAGAAAACACTGTAGGTACAAACTGCCCTGAGCTGAACTAGGAACAGTGATCTGAACGTGCAGATCTGTTTATTTCTTGGCTGAACAGATGTGCTGAGAAAGCAATGATATTTTTACAGGTTAAGGGCACTCTGACTGTTGAGGCAGTGTACACGAGAACGCAGTGAGACTCTAAGATGATACAAAACAGCTGTCTGACAGATTGCGTTACATTAAAATGCCCAAACTGTTCACATTAACTCTGCTTGGACACATTTAATGGGTAAGTGAAGAAAAGTGAAATACAGCTGGGATGGAGAAAGCGCTCCGTGGAGACTTTGTAAAAACAGACCTGAGTTGATGGGTGAGTGTTTATTAGCCTAAAGAGATGCTCCTCCAGATGTGCGCAGTAGATCATAAACATATGTCAAAATTCACATACATGTGCAATAATGAAGCAGCAGAAATGTCCATTCTTTCTCACAGATACAGTCCAGTATGCAGACTCCTTACACCCATGTTCGTTGCATAACAAAGAGGTCACAATCTCATGTAAAGTTTCATTTATTGGCTGTTTTGGAGTTTCGATTATCTTGCATGACATTTATCTCCAGGTGGAGTGTGTCACTGGAATGTAGACATTCAAAAGCCCATGATTTTTTCTGAGCACTTTAAATATCTCTCATTCATGCAGGTTTAACAGCAATGTTTGCAGCTTTATCACTAAGGAACAGCAAAACTTTAAGCCAAATGACGATGCACACACCAATGGGCCTCATCTGCCACTGACAGCAACTTGGAAGTTCAGTGTCTTATTAAGGAACACTTTGGCACATGGAGGGGATTGAACCGGCAATCGGTTCAATAGTAGACAACGCATTACCTGAGTCACAGCTGAGCTATAAGTTTATTGTTTAGCAGCCCAACATTTGCTAATTCGCCGAAGTACAACTGGGGCTGATGGGAATGTCCTTACTTTTGCAGGTAGGAGGTCAAACACCAAAGTACTGGGAAAAGTTATATTCTTCCTGATGATGGCACAAGACAAAAAGAGACAAGATGACTAAATTGTTTAAACCTGTTTACAGCCTGGTACAAGCAACAGTTTTGGGTTCTATGGAAAATTTTCCTTTTCGTGACAACTGTAGGCAGGGCGATTTTTTAAAAATAATTCACCAGCTTAAATTGTATTAAGGATTTTAAAAAATGCCTAATTGGGGGTGTGGCAACTTTAACTGACAGGGTGGAAAGGCCCAGAGATGTTTGCATGGCTAACCTAAGCTCCACTCCTGCCTCTCCTCTTTCCATTGTTTTTTTTTTTTATTAACTGCAAGTTTGTCGGAGTCAGGAATTTCCAGACATTTGACTCAAAACCAAAGAGCAAAAACTGAAGTCAGGAGAAATCCCAATAATTAGGATCCATTATCTGGGAACCAATAATGTCTGCACTAGAGTTTGGACCAATCCATCAAGGGGAGATAAGAGAAAAATTTGACCTGACTATGACGCTTCGTGAGAAGTCGGGGACCACCAAAGTTAGTAGGATTCATCTTCTGCAGATTAATGTCTGTGCAAAATTTCATGGCAGTCGATCAAAGAGTTGTTGAAACATTTCAGCCTGGACCAGAGTAGAGGACCAACCGAACTCACATCCGAAAAGTGATGCCACCAGCAAGGCCAAAACCAACATCTTCTGCATTACCAAAAACTCCAGGACAACTAATAAATGAACCATGAGATCTGATTGTTTCATCAGCAGCTGTTTTCACTATTAGGACTGAACTCTGAAACTCAATAAGAGACTTAATACAGATCATTTTAGACTTGAAAGCACACTGTGCCTATTCAGTTCATTTCATAACACCTTAGTTCACAGGAAGTACAAAACAACAACAAAAAAATGCCTTATCTCCATTTGTCATACTATAACTGTTCATATCTTTATGAACTCTAAACCGTTCATCTGCTTCAGAGCACACACTTAAAAAGCCTTAACTCTGTCATCCTCTTGGCTCCTGCCTTCTGAGGCGGGGCAGAGTCTTGTGTTCTTGGCCGTGGCCTCATGGGAGTGATCTGTCCTCTTAAACCACACCAAACGGCATCAGCGTTTATTAAAGCCCCTGCCATGTTTACAGCCTATCCCTTTAGCTCATCTGCTTGGAAGTGGTTTTGCCATGAGAGGAACGCAGGGAGAAAAACAGTATTTAGAAAAAGATTCCTTCAGAGAAACAGGAGATACTGTAGCTCGGTCCCTGTTGGGCATTCGTGGAGTGAGGAGGAGTAAATGCTGCGAGGTTTGGCACAGGTGAGAGATGTCAAACCATATTCCTAAATATTAGTAGGTCTCCAGTAAAAGCCCAAAGGATCAGCTGATTATCTACAGCTGTGCGCTCAACCTTCCACAATCGTCGAAGGAGAAGAAGGCATGGTTGAGGCTTATCTTATCCTCAGAAAGAGACTGAGAACAAACAAAAAAAGCTTGTTCAAACCACTGAAGTTTTCTAGAGGGGGGAAGTCTCTTATCACAGCCGGCTAAAAGATAACATTGAGTTTTTGTTGTTGCTGCTGCTGCTCCATATGGCTTCTATGCAGGACTGTTCTGTAATCTCAGTGAGACATCTTCTGACATTTCCAAAAGAATATGTCACACCATGTCTGAAAATGCCTCCATTATTTCATCTGGCCAGAATGAAAATACTGTATGATGATTCAGCATTTCAGATACACAACGGAAATGACACATACTCTGTACACAAACATTCAGACGGGCTTCATCTGACTTGCAAAACTTCCTCGTTCTTAGAAGCAAGCTGCAAAACACCCATTACTGCACGTACAAGCACTATTTTCATACAGTATTTTTTAATCTGCCTTCACTATAGGCGCTGTAACCTACACTGCCACTATCGCTCTCATTAGCTTTACATAGATTTCAGTGTCAAATAAACCTTTCTGTTAGGTGCACCATAAAAAACACAACACTGCTCTCACAAAATAAAGTGGCAACCTATTGTCCCTTCCAACCAGAAATAGATTTTGTGCCTTGTTGCAAACTAGATGACTATTTTCACATTCATCTGCAGAGGGACAAAATGTCAGCTAATAAAACATGATGATTTATCACAGGTTAATGTCCATAACAAGACCTGGTCAAAATAAGTTCACTGCAACCAGCTGCAACATAAATTATACACACACAGCAATAATATTCTAACAATAACTAAAATCGTAAGAGGGCATCCTGCATAATGAATAGTTTTGCCTACATTTATTACGCAAGCCTTTTACCATGTTGTACAAATAAAATGCATCTATTATAGGTTAATCTGACCCACATACTTTAAATGTACCTACCAGTAGGCAAATACGGAGCTAAAGTCAAAATTAATTATTGCTCATCACAAATTTCAGAAAGAATATGATTAAGATATTGACATACAAACTAAAGCAACAGTTTAATAAATATTTCCTTTAACTGAAACTATGGCAGTTTGACAATTCTTCTATTATTGTAATTCAGGGATGTTCCATTTGTAGTCCTATATTTTCTAAATCAAGTAAAGAAAAGCGTTAGTTTCATGCATCATACCTATATGGTGTAAGCTCGTATAAGATTTAGGGTAGCTAAAGCTGATGGGACTTGAAGAAATGTCAGAAGATCACCAAAGTGATTGTAACGTAGCCTGAGGACAATGCATACTGAAACCAAATTTTATGTCAATATTTCCAATAATTGTGAAAAAATGTTCTCTCAAAACTACAAATGTAAACCTCATGGTGGCACTAAAGTTATTAGGAATCATCACTTCATGTCTGCATCAAAACTAGTGGCAAACTGTCAGGTGGATATTGAGAAATTTCCCATTAAAAAAACTTTGACCTTCTAATGACACCACAGAAAAAATCAAATTAGGAAAGTTATATGGATTCATCCTCTTGGCACAATGATTTTACACACTTAAATTTAATGACCGTTCCTCTAATATCTGTCGATATGCTTGAACAAGTTCCAGAACTGTCAGGCTCAGGGTGCAGCACATGACAACATGTGAGTCAAACATAATCATTGGAGCCTATTTTCATTCAGTTCAGACATTCCAGTGCATCTTTATGCCTACGGACATGACCCTACATGAGGAAACGTCAAGCAATTTCTGGGAAGGGAACAAGAAGTTGAGTAACTTGAATGCTTTGACACAACTTAAGGGACAAAGCTATAAGTGAGCATTTTAACATTCGGTTGTTGATGGTTAAAAATGATTGCAAAACCATAGTGGCTTAGGAGCTTCAACTGATCAAAAAGAAGCATTTTTATTGAGTAGTAAAATGCATTGCTAAGTTTTGATTGAACTTTGACCAACCCTTGATAACACAGCAACTGGAACTCATCTATAGCATTCAGCCTGCTTTAGAATTTCGATTTTTACAGTGTTTTAAAAGCACTTTATTCATTTACCTTATGGATTATGGTGGGGTTCACTTTGTCATCACCTCAAGGCCTCAGGGAGGGTGTTTAATTTCACAGCTCAGAATTTCCACATTTCTCAGAGTGGGTTCGAGGAGAAATTCAACTTCCTCCTGTGTGGGTTGCGGAGATTTTGGTCAGGAAGTAAAAATGATGAAACCTGAAGCCCCTAAAGGCCAACATAATGACAGGGGGCCACGTCTGTCTAGTTGGTGTTTACTGGACGGGGTGGAGGAAGACCATATGCTCCCTGTCCAGTCACTGCAACATGAGCTGCATCTCTGGCTGAGATCCTGTGAACCCATTATGGAGACTGTTTTTTTTTCCATCAAACTGTAATAAACTAAGAGGGATATTGGCTGTTAAGCTCTGTTGCCATTATGAGAACGCAAGTCCTTTCACAACATTTGGATAAGATGTGACTGATGAGCTGCACAAGATGGAATCAAATAAAGTGTCTCCATCGTGTTTGTGCATCATCCTCTGTTCAGACCAAGCCCCAGATGAAAGCATTACAGTATCCCTCTTTTTCTACAAAAGCTGTAACTGTGCAATTCCTCTTTCATGTCCTCACTGCTAATGACTCACAAGATTATCATCTGTCTACTGTACAATACATACGCAAAATTCAGCAGAACTGCACTAAAAATGAAGAACAATACTTCAGTTTTGCTGATCAGCCTCTTTCAGAACAGGAATAAATGTCATAATTGCTCATTTTTCCTTATAACAGCTTTTGCGTTAATATTTGCGAGAAATAAAGAATGAATTACAATTTCCATACCACGAGTCAGCTAAAGAAATTCAGTGTGTTCAAAATGGAGCTCAGAGTTCAGAGAGAGAACACAGTGAAGACAATACTAACCTTGTTTTATATTTTGGCAACGGAATCAGTGATGTTTACCTCTGAAGTAGGCTTTGCCAACTATTCTCTGAAACTCCACAAAACTGTCAAATAATTCAGAAGAATTTGCTTTAACCATGAAACAATAATTGCACTGAGATATTGCATGAACTCTTTAAGCGACGACACGCTCAACTGAAAAAACCAGAGTGAGAAAAGGTGATTGGACCACCTCTGTTTTCTTCAATTTCTTCTTGATTTTATTGCCTGGTACCACTAAAAGTATATTATCTGAAGAATACAATGAACACGACAAAAATGCAGCCGATTCCATAATACTTTATGTCCTATTTGACATGCTGAAGCTTCATTGTATTCCAGGGTATATAAGAGGCCATTTCATGTCATCAGCAGCACTGCACATGTAAAGGCCTAGAGTGGTTTCCTGCTTACATTCAAGCTGTAGCACAACTCAGAAGTTGTCAGCTCTCACATTACGCCTAAAACAAAAGAATTATGTGAAGCCACAAAGGCAGCCATCTTGGTACTGCTGGAAATTGTCATGAGTGAGAGACAGGTAGCGATAAAACTGAAGATCTCCAAGACAGCCGTTCATTACGGCAAGAAAAAACAAGCAGAACATGGTTCTACCAAACTGCCAGCTGGTCGTGGCATAAAACATCTTTCTACCCACCAGATGACCGTCACTCATCCATTCCTGTCAGGATTCGTCGTCAGACCTCCAGGGATCTTAAAAATGAGTGGGCACTGTGGAGAAATCGGACTTGTTCGGCAAGGACAGTTGGAAACTGACTTCTTGAAGCTGGTCTGAAGTCACACAGGACAGGAAGAAGCCCTTCATCAAGGAAAGGCAGAGAAAAACTTGTTACTCTTTGCTGGGATCACAAGGATTGGACTGTTGATGATTGGACTAAGGTTCTCTTCAGGGATGAATCCAATTTTCAGTTGATGTCCACTCCAGCCAACTTACTGTTTAGGAGGAAGCCTGGAGAAGCTACAAACCAGACTGTCTGTCTGGGGTAGTTTCAGTTTGGGTGGAACAGGGCAAATGAACCAGGTCATGTACAGGGCTGCTCTTAAAAACAGTTTTCTTCCATCAGCTGGAAAACTCTTTCCTGCCTCCAATGACTGGATTTTCCAACAAGACAATGTCCCTTACCACACAGCAAGATCAGTTAAAGCCTGAATAGAGAACCAGAGCATTGGAACCAGGCCTTGGCTGCTCAATCACCAGATCTAAATCCAACTGAAAACCTGTGGAAAATCATCAAACATAAAATAGAGAACCACAAGTCCAAAAATAAAAACGGAAATCATGGAATGCCTAAAAGCTGTATTTGGCAGCACAATGCCATAGCTATTGAGGTAAGAACTTAAGTGACTTTAGTTATCAAGAAAACCATGAAAAACAGCCTAATATCAGCTCTTACACTCTTGTGAGCTGTTTTTGTTATCATTATATTTGTCCAAACAAACGTACCTTTAGTGGTACCAGGGATTAAAATGAACAAAAAACTGAAGAAAACAAGGGTGGTCTAATATTTTTTTCCACGACTGTATAGGATGCATTCCATCTTGATCTTGAACAGGACTTGCAGTTTTTAACGCAGTAACATGGAACTCTTGCACCATCCAGTGGTTAGGAGAGGTAAAACACAATGTTTGTAGTGATGCTGCATGATATTGACCTTCAAATATTTTTTTCTCCCCCAAAACAAGCAAAAGTAGTTTTTCCCTTTGACAAGTATTATGGAATGCACCAATTCAAACAAACTGGCTCTTGGATTGCAAGATAAAGTACCACTGAAACTATTCAGCTCAATCCAGACACAGTTTGTTCATTTCATACATACATTTATTTTATATAAAAGGAAACAATGGCTGTAATATTAACAGTTATACACACAGGCCCATCACTGGAAAACTACAGTATCCAACATGGCAGCTAGGCACTGAACAATGTTGGATGTCATTAAAACATCTACGTGCTCCTCCAAGTGTCTCTTGGGATCCTGCAAGAGAAACAGAAAATTTGACCCCAAATACATCAACAATTATGTGATTTGTGATAAGGATGTTATAAGCGAATCTTTGGCTTCAGCAAACTTCAGTTATACAAACAGGAAACATTATTAACAAGTAACCTGATTTGTAAGTGCTCTGCTTGTACTAATATGTCGGTCAATACTCTCTGACTAAAACTTTATCTCCCTGATTCTATTAACAGCAATAGACGTGTTTTTATCTGGAGCTTGACATTTTTCTTACCTGTTTTCCAACATTCTTGATTGCCAGCTGCTCGGGGGTCATTTTGTCCTCTTCCTCAACAGCCTGAGGTGGAAACACGACAGCGTCTCAGTATTGAGGAGGAGCACGGCTCAAAAATGAATGCTCAGCCTATGGCTATGTGTGTTTTTGCAGTTTGCAGTGCTGAGGTAACACTTCATCAGGTTTGTAGGACATGCAACACCAGAAAAATCTTGTATAATGCAAGTCAAGCATGTTTGCACCAGTTTATCCCAATTAATGGAATCATGAGAATGAACTCCTGAACAGCTGCACAGAACATAACTGTGGCACCAGAGTACACAGTCAAATCAAGACAAAATTGTGCTAAAATCTTTGTTTTACAAGTCAAAAAAGTCCAAAGTCCTCATTATTACAAGCCAGTGACTTCATTCTAAATCATTATTACCTTCAATCACTCTAATCATTAAGTCATGCACACTTTAAAGTGCTATTCCAAATTGTCTGGTTTACAAAGGCCAGCTCAGCCTTTAAAAGCTGAATAACGAATATTTTCCATTCAGTTAAAAAAGACTGCTGAACACAGTCGAAAAGTTGTACCTTATTGTAGTTCTTAGCCAGCTCCAGCATTTCTTTCACAATGGTCTCATTGAGCTTGCAGTGCTCGCTGTAGTCCTGCAGGGTCAGACCCTCCATCCAGCTCTTCTTATGCAAGTTCAGCAGCATCTGAAGAATAATACTCATGTTTACTATGTTCTTCTAAAATCTAAAACTGCTAAAACAACACTTTGAAATGTGCATAACTCAAACCTTTTGCTCCAGCTCATTTTTCCTGTAATTGATGGTGATGGAGTAGTAGTGCCTGTTAAGTCCATGAATCAGAGCCTGAAAACAAGAGAAACCTCAAGATCAATATATGAAATAATAATGCATACGATTTCTAAGTGCTGGTCTGAGAGTGTCAACAAACAGGGAGGAAAAATCACAACTTTAGAATTAACATTCCACTGTTCCCTCTTGATAAACAGCAACAGGTTTGGGTTACATTGCAATGGCTTCATATTAATCTAGTGTACTTTTGTGATGTTTCAGTGACCACTAATGACAAACATTCTCAGTGTCTATTTGTGATTTATTTTTTTCAGTGAAACACAAAGGAATTAGGTGAACAATTATTATACATATATGGTTCATAAATATAAATTCTCACACTCATACACATTCCGGTAGAACCCAGAAAAATTCAGAATAAATGAAGGTAAACAGTGCGTTACCTGGATTGAGGGCTTGTTCAAATGACCAAGGTTGGATGTGGTTTGCCTCGGTTCATGACCCAGCACCATCATGTTGGCATTGATCAACCTGAAGGCATCAATAACAACCTGCAGACAACAATTAAACCAGTTTACTCAATAGTCGGTCATTTTTAATTCATTTTAGATCCACAATTAGGAGCCAAACACTCCCACCTTTCCTTTGACGCTCTGAATGGGATCAACCACGACGGCCACAGCTCGCTCTGATAGCGCCTCAAAACTCTGCTGGGTGTTGATGTCCACTCCAGACAGCCAACAGCCAAAACCAGGGTGACTGTGGTACCACCCCACAACCATCTCTGGTCTGATGAGCAACACGGGAAGAGGACAGTTTTTAGAATTAAATGGGGGAAAAAAAAGATGGATCTTGAACACTGGCCAACGCATCAACAAAGTAAAGGTTACTGTAAAACTACTGAAGCAAAATTTTGTTTTATTTTTTTTTACTAAAAATTAGCTATGTTAAAAATTAGGTTTCATCATTTGTTTGGTGTGTGAACCCAATCCAATAACAGAATTGTTTGGGGTTTTGTTCCTTTTAAATGTTGATTAGATTATACATAGAAATGTACCTGCCAGTCTGCTTCAGCATGTCCAACATCTTGGCCTGGAATACAGGGTCCACTGCTTCAACACTCACTCCCTGTGAGGCACAACATTGTTTTTTTGTGATGAAGAGCAAAAGAGTCAACATTTAATCATGCATTTTTTCGAAAGCTATTGACTTCAACATTCAAAAAAGGCATTTATTATTAAGATATTCTCTACATCAGGTCACTAATGATGGATAATCAATATTACAGAGAGTACATACTGTTCCTGACTGTGGCATGGCGAACACATCAATCACTCGCACTGTATAGTCATCAACAAATTCTCCCAGCATCAATCCCATGACCTCCATTGGCACACCAGCGCGCCCGTGCTTCAACATCTAGTGAAGAGAAAACACCACGAGAAGTCACAGAGGTGTCATTTTAACACAAATGTGAAATTTAATACTGATGTAGTGAATTTACCTTGAGCAGGGCCAGAGAGGAGATGTACACCTGCTCTGCTGTGTCCACAGCAGGTGCATCTGTTGGAGGGCCCTGGGGAGTCAAAACAAAATTTACTTTTCCGTTAAATACAGCAGCTACTCAGACAGATCATTGCAATCCAACTACTATTTAAATATCTAATGCTTAATGAGCAAAAACTTTTTCATGTAATCCTATGGCACACTGTGGTTGCCAGGGGATTTGTGTGTTCAGGTGTGAGACTGCAATGTGTCTTGGAGGCTAAGATAAAGTTACTTTGGCCCTTAGTAATACACCGAAAGCTAAATGAGTACTAAGCACACTATGGCTGCAGTCAATCATCCTACTAGTCTTATGGGCTAAACTCGGTTTTTGCCCACAAAGCATTTTTTCCCCCAAATCGAATAAAATTTAAATAGAAAGGACATTGAAACATCTTTCAAAAAAAAATTCCGGTAATGAAAACAAACTTTGCGTTACCTGGCCAAGCCCTGGCATTCCACCTCCGAGCCTCAGCAGTCGGTCCATATTCAGATCTGTTAAAAAGCTTAAACACACAAAACATAACATGATTAAACTCAGGCAAACCTGTAAAGTGCATCATAATCAGGATAAGGATATTTTTTTATCTTTTAAATCCCAAACAGCTTTTAAGATATTACAAGCATGTGTTGGCCAAATCCAATGGGAAATTTCAATAGTCAGAGGGTACAAGGAACACAATTTGAGAATATTTGCAAACGGAAGCTCATGTTTCCTGAGGAAGGTCAAGTTAAATGGCTACAATTTCGAATATTTCTCCATCTACTTATTTAGAATGCTGCAGTTACGTTTGTGTGTTTTCTGTTTGCTTGTTTACTTAGAACAGACCGATTACCAACTAATAGCATGAACACAAGGATTAAGTATGTCTGAGTCAGTGTGGTTGTAATTTATGCATCTGGCTAATTTTGAGTTTCATATTAAGTCCATTCCTGGCTTTGATTCTTATGAAGACAGCTGGCCTTACTCTATCACGATCAAAAACGTTTGCAACGAAAAAAAAATCATAGGCTCAAAGTTACGTCAATTTCATGATCTTCACGAGTTTAAATGTCAGTTTAAGCCCCCGAAGACATCAAACAGCTAATGTTAGCTTCTGCTAGCTAATTTTCGCATAATCACGGAACGTAAACACACTAACGGAACATCAAATAAAACAAGACCGAGCTTTAATTTTCTAAGTGAAGCGTCAGTTAACGCATTTCGGTGATAAAAATTAGTAATTTCAGCGTCTATCAACTTAAAACCGGACGGTTCGTTGACACACGTAGCGTGAGGTGAACGTTAGCTCGCTCATGCTAACTTAGCTTGCATCGTCTCACACAGGAAAATGACAAAACAAATTATCTAAGCCTGGTTCCAATTTACCGTATTTAATAGAAACTACGTGCTATGTAAAAGCTGTAAATCTACTCACCTGCTGTCAGATCTTTCAGGTGTTCAAATGAGTTAGTTTTTCTGGCTCAGTCGAATAAAACCAACCGGCTACAATGAATCAGCCAGAATCGTCTTTTTTTTTTTTTTTTTTTTTTTTTTAAGAACTGCTTCCGTCGCACGGATGACGTATATTATGATAGCCGGATTAACAACTGCAAAGTAGAAACACAAGGGGGCGCCAGGGGCTGGCAATGAGATTACCGTAAATTTTCACATGAAGCACCCTGTTGTTCATTGATTACATTGACATTTTACAGACTATTTTTGATTCTCACGGTAATATGGGGCAAAGTCGCGTCCCATATGCTCAATAGTATGTGTCTGCAGATCCGGGGGCTGCACCGAGAAGCCTGTTTGTTTTATAACGTTTTATTTGTTTAACGTTAGAAACATTTTTATTTATGCATGTTTAACGTTAAAAACATTGTATTTGTGCATGTTTGTTATAAACATTTGTATTTATGCATGTCAGGGAGTCACAGAGCTAATTTACCTTTATGTGTTTGTGTATTTAACTTTTATTTTTATGTTATTGTATGAAATATATATATCTGCCTCCAGAGTTGTTCTGGACCTGCCAGAAAATGTATCCCCCTGCTGTAATGAAAAGTCCAGTGAATGTGGCTGAAATAATTTGTACCCCTCTATAACTTTAGCTGTGATTAATGAAATTAGTCCTAATTCACAGGTATTGCTAAGCATGATCACAAATGTCTGCATAATAAACCACGTGATGTTAGTACATCACCTGAGGAATATAGAGGGGGGTACATTTTCTGGCAGGCGCAGACAATCAGGCTGCAATTATGTGTCTCCCCCTCATAACATGTTCTCGTCGATCCTCCTGTATCGTCATTTGTCTGAGAATTTCTGAATAAATGCTATGAAGTTCTGATGATCAACAGAGGGGGAATTTAAAAAAAACAAAAAAAAACCAAACAAAATTTAAAAAAACCGCCAATATCTGAAGACAAGATACCATGTGGAAAGTGAGTTACAGCAACAACTATTGTTGGCAGTGCTGCAGTAAATGTAGTGTGTTAAAATGCTCACAGTGGTGTTGATTTTACTGTATCAGAGGTTGGACAGATTGATCTAAAGATTGAATTACAGCGCGTTTGAATCTAGTACCCACCCAAAGAGTATTGAGCCAACGTTTAGTCAGCAGGGTGATCGCTTACACTTCATTACAAAAAGGAGAAGGAAAAGACATTATTAGGCAGCGCTATCAATATTATTAATTAGGCAACATGCGATGTATAGCAAAAGCATGTATTTAGGTTGAAATGTCATGTGCTAAATTACCAAACATGTTTGACAGTCAAAGCATGATCGTAACAATCCACATTTTGTTTTATTCATAAACTACGCTGATATCTAAACACAGAATTATAGCTCCACCCTTCCGAATGCATGCGCGCTCCCGTGGCAGGGGATACACCTTCTATTGGGATAACTACTTTGGCACGACATCTGCACTCACACAATACTTCACTTCCGTGTGTCGGTGCACATCTCCTTCAGAATAAAAGCATGGCTCGAAACGCAATGTGTAAAGGCATATAAATTTCATGTTGCTAAACACAAGTCTTGGCAACCTAGTCATGATATTGTAATAAATGCTATTTGGGTGAATCAAACCTTTAAAATCTTAGGTAGGATATGAAGTAGTACTTTGTGTGTAATACTCAATGTGGTCCTGAAAGTGCAGCCCCTGGCTCTGTAGACAAATTTACTGGGACCAAAATCAATGTCATACTCCTTGAGAAAACCTTTTAATTTCCAAGTATGTTTTGAGTGAAATAATCCTTTAAAGCTGTATGCTCTGCATTTAAATCGTAACTTGTGTACTTCAGTGATTATCTATCGTGGTAACTTTTAAAAAATGCTCTAAGTGTGCGACCGGAAGTGTGCAGCCCTCTCCGTGCAGCCTCCGGCTCTGCAGACATACCCTTCTCCCCATATGGGACACGTAATTTTGTTGCTCAATATGGGACGATTCCATTTTTCAAGGGACGGTTGGCAACCCTACAATCTCATAACAGGTTCCACAAGGTTGCAGTAAATACTCCGGATTTAGCACAAGGCTAATTTTCATCCGTTGTCCCACACATAAAGGAAAAAAATAAAAAATAAAAATACAGCATTACAGACATATAAAGGACAATATGGAAAAACAAAGACAACAATAATGTTTGTCATGTATGTAGCAAACCCCAGCCAGAACCGTTGAGTTCAGCCATCAGCCTTATTTAAAACAAATTTACCTTTCTGTCCTTCACTCATTTCTTCAGGAAACACCGTCAGAGCTTATCTCCATTCCAGCTGCTTCTAAGTTTAGACACATCCTTCACTAGACAGCAACAGCGTGGAATCGTTTTCTTTCATCTTTATGTGAATTTTCTGACTTGTCGGCAGCATCTTCGTCATATCAAGAAAATGCTTCTTAGATAAACACTGCCTGTGCCGCTGGAATAGTGACAAAATAAAAGCCCGCAACATTAAAAATTCGTCTTCAAAATAAACGCATGAAGTGAACGGTTATTTTAACAGGAGCAAAACAAAGACTTGCCAAAAGTGACGAACTGATCGACAGACCTTTACAACAGTAATTTACATACAATTTTGTATTCATACATAACATGCACATACAAAACACATGCCTGTTCTCAGCACAAGGTCATTTTTTAAATATATATTTAGTTTCAGTTTTCAGTTAGTTACAAAGAAGACAATACAAGCACAGAACACCCAACAGCTGCCAGTTCAAGAGAAAAGAAAAACAAAAGAAAAAATAAAATCAAAGTAATAATCTTCATGTGTAAATATGTAAATGTATTTTAACACACATATAAAAAGAGATACAAAAGTTAATCACTCCATGCCATACTCAGGGAGAGCAGGGATCAGCCAAAAGGCCTGGAAACCAGCATGACTGTAGGAACAGCAGATGCAAGGGACAGTAAAGTCCACATAGACCGGAGCAAGAATGTGCCGCATCAGGCACGATGTTTGTAACAACTGAATCAGGTCTGAGGCAAAGTGTTGTCTTTTCTGATATGTTCAATGAAAGGTCCCCAGATCTTAAAAAACACAGGATGGCCACCAGACAGAGTGTAACGAACCCCTTCAAGGTAGATACGTGAAACCATGTCATTTAACCACCTTTTAAAACAAGTGGGAGAGGGAGAGCTCCACTCATGCAAGATGACACATTTTGCCAGAACCAAACCAAATGCAAAGGCTTTTTGTAATGCTTTGGGAAGAGTCAGAGTATATTCAGAACAGACAACACAGACAGACAGTCAG
The DNA here is from genome assembly GCF_022539595.1 of Amphiprion ocellaris. Classification (NCBI taxonomy): domain Eukaryota; kingdom Metazoa; phylum Chordata; class Actinopteri; family Pomacentridae; genus Amphiprion; species Amphiprion ocellaris. The sequence goes on from NC_072766.1 coordinate 5,057,305, forward strand.
GGAGCAGTTGCCGGTTATATATGTCACTATGCAAGGTAATTATTTTTATTAAAGATTTCATCCGTCAGAAATGATTTGTCAACTGAGCAGCCTTGGCGGAGTACTGCACTCTCCGAGTGCTTTTCTAGTCAATTTATGTGACTTGAGAAAACCTGAGGTTTTATTTGATGCAGCAAAACAATAATTCAAAAGGGACCTGAATATCTCAAACTTAGAGGGTGGTGGACCAGGAGAAGCAAAAGGCAGCAGGCGCAGGTGACAGGTGTTCACCCCCTGACGATATGACTTATCTTAAACTTAGAGGGAAAACTGGTAAATGCAGGTGCTCATCATGTGCTGGGGCCACTTTCTCCATGATCTGCGGCCGAGTTGCTTTGTTTATCCAGCGCATCTGCCAGATTGTCGAGCTGAAAGCTCGGTCACATGACCACGTAGTGACCCGCTGAAGCTCAAGCACTGTCATGTGACTGTTGTGGCCCGCCAGTGACCGCCCAGCATGCATGCAATTTTCAGATGCGGCGCATTTACCTGCAGGAAAATCGCATCTAGTGGACACAAACCTTAACTTTGTGGTGCTTTTGTGTGTGGGTTCACGTTCTTTTAGTTGTGGTGCTTTTGTGTGTGGGTTCGCGTTCTTTTAGTTGTGGTGCTTGTGTGTGTGGGTTCTTTTAGTTGTGGTGCTTGTGTGTGGGTTCTTCTAGTTGCGGTGCTTTTGTGTTTTTTAGTGGTGGTTTTGTGTCTCCTTTTGTGTCTCTTTTTGGTGGTTTTGTGTCTCCTTTTGTGTCTCTTTTTGGTGGATTTGTGCATCTACTTGGTGGTTTTTATGTATCTTTTGTTAGTTTGTCATTTTTGTGTTTCTTCATGGTGTATGTGTTTTGTATTTGATTGTGTGACTGAAGTCAAGTGTCCAACAGATGCGATTTTCCCACATGTAAACGTGCATCTGAAAATTGCATGCATGCATGCTGGGCGGTCACTGGCGGGCCAAAACATTGTCACTAGGGCTGGGTATCGATTTGAATTTCCCAAAATGATTCGATTTGCGATTCACGATTTTCGATTCGATTCGAGATTCTCTATTCAATTCACATTTGATTTATTTTCTTCAGTTAAGGATATCACACAGTACCAATTTTACTTGGATATGGAAGACATTCAATGCTGCAAACAGTAGAAACTACAGCTTTATCTGGTGCATTAGTAAAAATATGAATATTTACATTAAGAATTGAACCTAATGCAGTGATATTAATCATGTATTACTTAACATGACCAGAGCAGAACAAAAATGCAATAACTTCATTCAAACAACAGGGCTGGCTGTGTGAATAAAGTGGCAACAGACACACTGTAAACTTAAGACATTCACATTCCTTTGACTCTTACAAAGGTTTTGTGCTAATGTTTTAGTGGCTTCAAAACAAATCTAACTATCATAAGAGACACAACCATAAAAGTAAATAAATAATTGTAAATAAAAAAAACAGAAAATAAAACTTCTGAATTATCTTATAGTGCAATAAATCAGTTCTTTGGTAAATATTAGAAAACATCTTTAAATTCTTGTGAACAGTAAACTCCAAGAAAAAAGCAAGATGCAGAAAAAGCCTTTAAGCCTTTAACAAAATGCTAAGTAAAATTCTATTTTGTTTTTGAAGCATTTTCATCAAGAACTCTGAACTCTCCCTTGTGTCTTATTTTGGTCACTGCATTTACAAAATCAAAAAACATTGTGCAAAAAGCATTTGAAAAGGGCATTACAAAATGGCAGTAGAGGAATCATATTTTTGGAACATAAAACCTTGTAAACCTTGGGACATGAAACTCAAACTGTCCATGAAACTTGACGTGTGTGTTTTCTCACTCAAATGTCAACTTGTAAATTTTTCTATGCAAAAAATGAGCTCCTACACATTAGCTGCGGTACAATACACAATGTAAAAATGACCTCTGATACATTAGCTGCAGTACAATACACAAGGCAAAAAATGAGCTCTGATAATTACCTGCAGTACAATAGATGCAAACAATGAGCTCTTGTACATTTGCTGTGGTACAATACACAAAGCAAAACAATCAGCTCCCATACATTAGCTGTGGTACAACACACAATGCAAAAAATGAGCTCCTAAACATTAGCTGTGGTGCAATAGATACAAAAAATGAGCTCTTTTACATTAGCACTGGTACAATACATGCACAAAACGAGCTCATATACATTATCTGTGGTACAATAGATGCAAAAAAATGAGCTCATATACATTAGCTGCGGTACAATACATTCAAAAAATGAGCTCTTAAACATTAGCTGTGGTATAACAGATGCAAAACATTAGCTCTTAGATATTAGCTGCGGTACGATACATGCAAAACATTAGCTCTTAGACATTAGCTGTGGTACGATACATGCAAAACATTAGCTCTTAGATATTAGCTGCGGTATGATACATGCAAAACATTAGCTCTTAGATATTAGCTGCGGTACGATACATGCAAAACATTAGCTCTTAGACATTAGCTGCGGTACGATACATGCAAAACATTAGCTCTTAGACATTAGCTACGGTACAGTACATGAAAAACATTAGCTCTTAGGCATTAGCCGCGGTACAATAGACGCAAAAATCCAGCTCTTACATATTAGCTGCGGTACAATAGATGCAAAAATTGAGCTTTTACATTAACTGCCATACAATACATGCACAAAACGAGCTCGTGTACATTAGCTGCGGTACAATACACAATGCAAAAAATGAGCTCTTAAACATTAGCTGTGATACAACAGATGCAAAGAAATGAGCTCTTCAACATCAGCTGTGGTACAATAGATGCAAAACATTAGCTCTTAGACATTAGCTGCGGAACAATAAATGCAAAACATTAGCTCGTAGACATTATCTGTGGTTACAATACATGCAAAACATTAGCTCTTAGACATTAGCTGTGGTACAAGAGACGCAAAATATGAGCTCTTATACATTAGCTGCAGTAAAATAGATGCAAAAAATGAGCTCATATACGTTAACTGTGGTGCAAAGCATGCAAAAAATGAACTCCGATACATCAGCAGTGGTACAACATGCAAAAAATGAGCTCATATAAATTAGCTGTGATACAACAGATGCAAAAAATGAGCTCATATACACTAGCTGCGGTACAATAGATGGAAAAACATGAGCTGATACACAGCTGCAGTACGATAGACTCAAAAAATGATCTCTGATACATTAGAGGCAGTACAATAGATGCAAAAAAATGAGCTCGTACACATTAGCTGTGGTATAACAGATGCAAAACATTAGCTCTTAGATATTAGCTGCGGTACAATACATGCAAAACATTAGCTCAGACATTAGCTGCGGTACGATACATGCAAAACATTAGCTCTTAGGCATTAGCCGCGGTACAATAGATGCAAAAATCCAGCTCTCACATATTAGCTGCGGTATAATAGATGAAAATAATGAGCTCTCTTACATTAGCTGTGGTACAATACATGCACAAAATGAGCTTGTATACATTAGCTGCGGTACAATAGATGCAAAAATTGAGCTCTTAAATATTAGCTGTGGTACAACAGATGCAAAAAAATGAGCTCGTACACATTAGCTGCGGTACAACAGATGCAAATAATGAGCTCTTATACATTAGCTGCGGTACAATACATGCAAAAAATGAGCTCTTAACCATTAGCTGCGGTATAACAGATGCAAAACATTAGCTCTTAGGTATTAGCTGCGGTACAATACATGCAAAACATTAGCTCTTAGGCATTAGCCGCGGTACAATAGATGCAAAAATTGAGCTCTTTTACATTAGCTGAGGTACAACACATGCACAAAATGAGCTCTTATACATTAGCTGCGGTACAATACATGCAAAACATTAGCTCGTAGACATTATCTGTGGTTACAATACATGCAAAACGTTAGCTCTTAGACATTAGCTGTGGTACAAGAGACGCAAAATATGAGCTCTTATACATTAGCTGCAGTAAAATAGATGCAAAAAATGAGCTCATATACATTAACTGTGGTGCAAAACATGCAAAAAATGAACTCCGATACATTAGCAGTGGTACAACATGAAAAAAAATGAGCTCATATACATTAGCTGTGGTACAACAGAGGCAAAAAATGAGCTCATATACATTAGCTGCGGTACAATAGATGCAAAAATCGAGCTCTTAAATATTAGCTGCGGTACAACAGATGCAAATAATGAGCTCTTATACATTAGCTGCGGTACAATACATGCAAAAAATGAGCTCTTAACCATTAGCTGCGGTATAACAGATGCAAAACATTAGCTCTTAGGTATTAGCTGCGGTAAAATACGTGCAAAACATTAGCTCTTTGGCATTAGCCGCGGTACAACAGATGCAAAAACTGAGCGCTTTTACATTAGCTGAGGTACAACACATGCACAAAATGAGCTCATATACATTAGCTGCGGTACAATAGATACAAAAAATGAGCTCGTATACATTAGCTGCGGTACAATGCATGCAAAAAATGAGCTCGTAAACATTAGCTGCAGTACAACAGATGCAAAACATTAGCTCTTAGACGTTAGCTGCGGTAATATACCTGCAAAACATTAGCTCAGACATTAGCTGCGGTACAATACATGCAAAACATTAGCTCTTAGGCATTAGCCGCGGTACAATAGATGCAAAAATCCAGCTCTCACATATTAGCTGCGGTATAATAGATGAAAATAATGAGCTCTCTTACATTAGCTGTGGTACAATACATGCACAAAATGAGCTTGTATACATTAGCTGCGGTACAATAGATGCAAAAAATGAGCTCTTTTACATTAGCTGAGATACAACACATGCACAAAATGAGCTCGTATACATTAACTGCGGTACAATAGATGCAAAAAAAATGAGCTCATATACATTAGCTGTGGCACAATACATGCAAAAAAAACGAGCTCCTATACATTAGCTGCAGTACAATACATGCAAAACATAAGCTCTTAGACATTAGCTGTGGTACAATACATGCTAAACATTAGCTTTTTGACATTATCTGTGGTTACAATACATGCAAAACATTAGCTCTGAGACATTAGCTGCGGTACAATAGATGCAAAAATTGAGGTCTTAAATATTAGCTGTGGTACAATAGATGCAAAAAAATGAGCTCGTACACATTAGCTGCGGTACAACAGATGCAAATAATGAGCTCTTATACACTAGCTGCGGTACAATATGTGCAAAAAATGAGCTCTTAACCATTAGCTGCGGTATAACAGATGCAAAACATTAGCTCTTAGATATTAGCTGCGGTAATATACATGCAAAACATTAGCTCTTAGGCTTTAGCCGCGGTACAATAGATGCAAAAATTGAGCTCTTTTACATTAGCTGAGGTACAACACATGCACAAAATGAGCTCGTATACATTAGCTGTGGTACAATAGATGCAAAAAATGAGCTCGTATACATTAGCTGCGGCACAATAGATGCAAAAAATGAGCTCATATACATTAGCTGAGGCTGGAACACCTTGGCTGGAACACTTTGGCTGGAACACCTCGGCTGGAACACCTGCACATTACTAGTACATCAGCTGTAACACACTAGATCTGATACATTAGCTGCGGTACAATGCATGCAAAAAATGAGCTCTTAAACATTAGCTGAGGTACAATAGATGCAAAAACTGAGCTCTTAAATTTTAGCTGTGGTACCATAGATGCAAAAAAATGAGCTCGTACACATTAGCTGCGGTACAACAGATGCAAATAATGAGCTCTTATACATTAGCTGCGGTACAATACATGCAAAAAATGAGCTCTTAACTATTAGCTGCGGTATAACAGATGCAAAACATTAGCTCTTAGGTATTAGCTGCGGTACAATACATGCAAAACATTAGCTCTTAGGCATTAGCCGCGGTACAATAGATGCAAAAATTGAGCTCTTTTACATTAGCTGAGGTACAACACATGCACAAAATGAGCTCATATACATTAGCTGCGGTACAATAGCTACAAAAAATGAGCTCGTATACATTAGCTGCGGTACAACAGATGCAAAACATTAGCTCTTAGACGTTAGCTGCGGTACAATACCTGCAAAACATTAGCTCAGACATTAGCTGCGGTACAATACATGCAAAAATCCAGCTCTCACATATTAGCTGCGGTATAATAGATGAAAATAATGAGCTCTCTTACATTAGCTGTGGTACAATATATGCACAAAATGAGCTTGTATACATTAGCTGCGGCACAATAGATGCCAAAAATGAGATCTTTTACATTAGCTGAGGCTGGAACACCTTGGCTGGAACACTTTGGCTGGAACACCTCAGCTGGAACACCTGCACATTAGTCGTACATCAGCTGTAACACACAAGATCTGATACATTAGCTGCGGTACAATGCATGCAAAAAATGAGCTCTTTTACATTAGCTGAGGCTGGAACACCTTGGCTGGAACACTTTGGCTGGAACACCTCAGCTGGAACACCTGCACATTAGTAGTACATCAGCTGTAACACACAAGATTTGATACATTAGCTGCGGTACAATGCATGCAAAAAATGATGTCTTAAACATTTGCTGAGGTACAATAGATGCAAAAATTGAGCTCTTAAATTTTAGCTGTGGGACCATAGATGCAAAAAAATGAGCTCGTACACATTAGCTGCAGTACAATACGTGCAAAAAATGAGCTCTTAACCATTAGCTGTGGTATAACAGATGCAAAACATTAGCTCTTAGATATTAGCTGCGGTAATATACATGCAAAACATTAGCTCTTAGGCATTAGCCGCGGTACAATAGATGCAAAAATTGAGCTCTTTTACATTAGCTGAGGTACAACACATGCACAAAATGAGCTCCTATACATTAGCTGCGGTACAATGCATGCAAAAAATGAGCTCTTAAACATTAGCTGGAGTACAACAGATGCAAAACATTAGCTCTTAGACGTTAGCTGCGGTACAATACCTGCAAAACATTAGCTCAGACATTAGCTGCGGTACAATACATGCAAAACATTAGCTCTTACACATTAGCTGTGGTACAATAGATGCAAAAATCCAGCTCTCACATATTAGCTGCGGTATAATAGATGCAAAAAATGAGCTCTTTTACATTAGCTGAGATACAACACATGCACAAAATGAGCTCGTATACATTAGCTGGGGTACAATAGATGCAAAAAAATGAGCTCATATACATTAGCTGTGGCACAATACATGCAAAAAAAATGAGCTCCTATACATTTGCTGCAGTACAATACATGCAAAACATTAGCTCTTAGACATTAGCTGCGGTACAATACATGCTAAACATTAGCTTTTTGGCATTATCTGTGGTTACAATACATGCAAAACATTAGCTCTGAGACATTAGCTGAGGTACAATAGATGCAAAAATCGAGCTCTTAAATATTAGCTGTGGTAAAATAGATGCAAAAAAATGAGCTCGTACACATTAGCTGCGGTACAACGGATGCAAATAATGAGCTCTTATACATTAGCTGCGGTACAATACATGCAAAAAATGAGCTCTTAACCATTAGCTGCGGTATAACAGATGCAAAACATTAGCTCTTAGGTATTAGCTGCGGTACAATACATGCAAAACAATAGCTCTTCGGCATTAGCCGCGGTACAATAGATGCAAAAATTGAACTCTTTTACATTAGCTGAGGTACAACACATGCACAAAATGAGCTCATATACATTACCTGCGGTACAATAGATGCAAAAAATGAGCTCGTATACATTAGCTGCTGTACAATGCATGCAAAAAATGAGCTCTTAAACATTAGCTGCAGTACAACAGATGCAAAACATTAGCTCTTAGACGTTAGCTGCGGTAATATACCTGCAAAACATTAGCTCAGACATTAGCTGCGGTACAATACGTGCAAAACATTAGCTCTTTCACATTAGCTGTGGTACAATAGATGCAAAAATCCAGCTCTCACATATTAGCTGCGGTATAATAGATGAAAATAATGAGCTCTCTTACATTAGCTGTGGTACAATACATGCACAAAATGAGCTTGTATACATTAGCTGCGGTACAATAGATGCAAAAAAGGAGATCTTTTACATTAGCTGAGGCTGGAACACCTTGGCTGGAACACTTTGGCTGGAACACTTTCGGCTGGAACACCTCGGCTGGAACACCTGCACATTAGTAGTACATCAGCTGTAACACACTAGATCTGACACATTAGCTGCGGTACAATGCATGCAAAAAATGAGCTCTTTAACATTAGCTGAGGTACAACACATGCAAAAACTGAGCTCTTAAACATTAGCTGCAGTACAACAGTTGCAAAACATTCGCTCTTAGATGTTAGCTGCGGTACAATACATGCAAAACATTAGCTCTTCGGCATTAGCTGCGGTACAATAGATGCAAAAATTGAGCTCTTTTACATTAGCTGAGGTACAACACATGCACAAAATGAGCTCGTATACATTAGCTGTGGCAATATACATGCAAAAAAACTGAGCTCCTATACATTAGCTGCAGTACAATACATGCAAAACATTAGCTCTTAGACATTAGCTGCTGTACAATACATGCTAAACATTAGCTTTTTGGCATTATCTGTGGTTACAATACATGCAAAACATTAGGTCTGAGACATTAGCTGTGGTACCATAGATGCAAAAAAATGAGCTCGTACACATTAGCTGCGGTACAACAGATGCAAATAATGAGCTCTTAAACATTAGCTGCAGTACAACAGTTGCAAAACATTAGCTCTTAGATGTTAGCTGCGGTACAATACATGCAAAACATTAGCTCTTCGGCATTAGCCGCGGTACAATAGATGCAAAAATTGAGCTCTTTTACATTAGCTGAGGTACAACACATGCACAAAATGAGCTCGTATACATTAGCTGTGGCACAATACATGCAAAAAAACTGAGCTCCTATACATTAGCTGCAGTACAATACATGCAAAACATTAGCTCTTAGACATTAGCTGCTGTACAATACATGCTAAACATTAGCTTTTTGGCATTATCTGTGGTTACAATACATGCAAAACATTAGCTCTGAGACATTAGCTGTGGTACCATAGATGCAAAAAAATGAGCTCGTACACATTAGCTGCAGTACAACAGATGCAAATAATGAGCTCTTAACCATTAGCTGCGGTATAACAGATGCAAAACATTAGCTCTTAGGTATTAGCTGCGGTACAATACATGCAAAACATTAGCTCTTGGGCATTAGCCGCGGTACAATAGATGCAAAAATTGAGCTCTTTTACATTAGCTGAGGTACAACACATGCACAAAATGAGCTCATATACATTAGCTGCGGTACAATAGATGCAAAAAATGAGCTCGTATACATTAGCTGCGGTACAATACCTGCAAAACATTAGCTCAGACATTAGCTGCAGTACAATACATGCAAAACATTAGCTCTTACACATTAGCTGTGGTACAATAGATGCAAAAATCCAGCTCTCACATGTTAGCTGCGGTATAATGGATGAAAATAATGAGCTCTCTTACATTAGCTGTGGTACAATATATGCACAAAATGAGCTTGTATACATTAGCTGCGGCACAATAGATGCCAAAAATGAGATCTTTTACATTAGCTGAGGCTGGAACACCTTGGCTGGAACACTTTGGCTGGAACACCTCAGCTGGAACACCTGCACATTAGTCGTACATCAGCTGTAACACACAAGATCTGATACATTAGCTGCGGTACAATGCATGCAAAAAATGAGCTCTTTTACATTAGCTGAGGCTGGAACACCTTGGCTGGAACACTTTGGCTGGAACACCTCAGCTGGAACACCTGCACATTAGTAGTACATCAGCTGTAACACACAAGATCTGATACATTAGCTGCGGTACAATGCATGCAAAAAATGATGTCTTAAACATTTGCTGAGGTACAATAGATACAAAAATTGAGCTCTTAAATTTTAGCTGTGGGACCATAGATGCAAAAAAATGAGCTCGTACACATTAGCTGCAGTACAATACGTGCAAAAAATGAGCTCTTAACCATTAGCTGTGGTATAACAGATGCAAAACATTAGCTCTTAGATATTAGCTGCGGTAATATACATGCAAAACATTTGCTCTTAGGCATTAGCCGCGGTACAATAGATGCAAAAATTGAGCTCTTTTACATTAGCTGAGGTACAACACATGCACAAAATGAGCTCCTATACATTAGCTGCGGTACAATGCATGCAAAAAATGAGCTCTTAAACATTAGCTGGAGTACAACAGATGCAAAACATTAGCTCTTAGACGTTAGCTGCGGTACAATACCTGCAAAACATTAGCTCAGACATTAGCTGCGGTACAATACATGCAAAACATTAGCTCTTACACATTCGCTGTGGTACAATAGATGCAAAAATCCAGCTCTCACATATTAGCTGCGGTATAATAGATGAAAATAATGAGCTCTCTTACATTAGCTGTGGTACAATATATGCACAAAATGAGCTTGTATACATTAGCTGCGGTACAATAGATGCCAAAAATGAGATCTTTTACATTAGCTGAGGCTGGAACACCTTGGCTGGAACACTTTGGCTGGAACACTTTCGGCTGGAACACCTCGGCTGGAACACCTGCACATTAGTAGTACATCAGCTGTAACACACTAGATCTGATACATTAGCTGCGGTACAATGCATGCAAAAAATGAGCTCTTTTACATTAGCTGAGGCTGGAACACCTTGGCTGGAACACTTTGGCTGGAACACATCGGCTGGAACACCTGCACATTAGTAGTACATCAGCTGTAACACACTAGATCTGATACATTAGCTGCGGAATAACACATGCAAAAACTGAGCTCTTAAACATTAGCTGCAGTACAACAGTTACAAAACATTATCTCTTAGATGTTAGCTGCGGTACAATACATGCAAAACATTAGCTCTTAGACATTAGCTACGGTACAATACATGCAAAACATTAGCTCTTAGGCATTAGCCGTGGTACAATAGATGATAAAATCCAGCTCTTATATATTAGCTGCGGTACAATAGATGCAAAAATCGAGCTCTTAAATATTAGCTGTGGTACAATAGATGCAAAAAAATGAGCTCGTACACATTAGCTGCGGTACAACAGATGCAAATAATGAGCTCTTATACATTAGCTGCGGTACAATACATGCAAAAAATGAGCTCTTAACCATTAGCTGCGGTATAACAGATGCAAAACATTAGCTCTTAGGTATTAGCTGCGGTAAAATACATGCAAAACATTAGCTCTTAGGCATTAGCCGCGGTACAATAGGTGCAAAAATTGAGCTCTTTTACATTAGCTGAGGTACAACACATGCACAAAATGAGCTCATATACATTAGCTGCGGTACAATAGATGCAAAGAAATGAGCTCATATACATTAGCTGTGGTAAAACATAAGCAAAACATTAGCTCTTAGACATTAGCCGCGGTACAATACATGCAAAACATTAGCCACGGTACAATAGATGAAAAAAATGAGCTCTTTTACATTAGCTGAGATACAACACATGCACAAAATGAGCTCGTATACATTAGCTGTGGCACAATACATGCAAAAAAATGAGCTCCTATACATTAGCTGCAGTACAATACATGCAAAACATTAGCTCTGAGACATTAGCTGCGGTACAATAAATGCAAAAAATGAGCTCTTAACCATTAGCTGCGGTATAACAGATGCAAAACATTAGCTCTTAGGTATTAGCTGCGGTACAATACATGCATAAAATTAGCTCTTCGGCATTAGCCGCGGTACAATAGATGCAAAAATTGAGCTCTTTTACATTAGCTGAGGTACAACACATGCACAAAATGAGCTCATATACATTAGCTGCGGTACAATAGATACAAAAAATGAGCTCGAATACATTAGCTGCGGTACAATGCATGCAAAAAATGAGCTCTTAAACGTTAGCTGCAGTACAACAGATGCAAAACATTAGCTCTTAGACGTTAGCTGCGGTAATATACCTGCAAAACATTAGCTCAGACATTAGCTGCGGTACAATACCTGCAAAACATTAGCTCAGACATTAGCTGCGGTACAATACATACAAAACATTAGCTCTTACACATTAGCTGTGGTACAATAGATGCAAAAACCCAGCTCTCACATATTAGCTGCGGTATAATAGATGAAAATAATGAGCTCTCTTACATTAGCTGTGGTACAATACATGCACAAAATGAGCTTGTACACATTAGCTGCGGTACAATAGATGCAAAAAATGAGATCTTTTACATTAGCTGAGGCTGGAACACCTTGGCTGGAACACTTTGGCTGGAACACTTTCGGCTGGAACACCTCGGCTGGAACACCTGCACATTAGTAGTACATCAGCTGTAACACACTAGATCTGATACATTAGCTGCGGTACAATGCATGCAAAAAATGAGCTCTTAAACATTAGCTGAGGTACAATAAATGCAAAAATTGAGCTCTTAAATTTTAGCTGTGGTACCATAGATGCAAAAAAATGAGCTCGTACACATTAGCTGCGGTACAACAGATGCAAATAATGAGCTCTTATACATTAGCTGCAGTACAATACGTGCAAAAAATGAGCTCTTAACCATTAGCTGTGGTATAACAGATGCAAAACATTAGCTCTTAGATATTAGCTGCGGTAATATACATGCAAAACATTAGCTCTTAGGCATTAGCCGCGGTAGAATAGATGCAAAAATTGAGCTCTTTTACATTAGTAGAGGTACAACACATGCACAAAATGAGCTCGTATACATTACCTGCGATACAATGCATGCAAAAAATTAGCTCTTAAACATTAGCTGCAGTACAACAGATGCAAAACATTAGCTCTTAGACGTTAGCTGCGGTAAAATACCTGCAAAACATTAGCTCAGACATTAGCTGCGGTACAATACATGCAAAACATTAGCTCTTAGGCATTAGCCGCGGTACAATAGATGCAAAAATCCAGCTCTCACATATTAGCTGCGGTATAATAGATGAAAATAATGAGCTCTCTTACATTAGCTGTGGTACAATATATGCACAAAATGAGCTTGTATACATTAGCTGCGGCACAATAGATGCCAAAAATGAGATCTTTTACATTAGCTGAGGCTGGAACACCTTGGCTGGAACACTTTGGCTGGAACACTTTCGGCTGGAACACCTCGGCTGGAACACCTGCACATTACTAGTACATCAGCTGTAACACACTAGATCTGATACATTAGCTGCGGTACAATGCATGCAAAAAATGAGCTCTTTTACACTAGCTGAGGCTGGAACACCTTGGCTGGAACACTTTGGCTGGAACACATCGGCTGGAACACCTGCACATTAGTAGTACATCAGCTGTAACACACTAGATCTGATACATTAGCTGCGGTATAACACATGCAAAAACTGAGCTCTTAAACATTAGCTGCAGTACAACAGTTACAATACATTAGCTCTTAGATGTTAGCTGCGGTACAATAGATGCAAAAATTGAGCTCTTACATTAGCTGCCATACAATACATGCACAAAATGAGCTTGTGTACGTTAGCTGTGGTACAATACACAATGCAAAAAATGAGCCCTTAAACATTAGCTGTGATACAACAGATGGAAAGAAATAAGCTCTTCTACATTAGCTGCGGTACAATAGATGCAAAAAAAAATGAGCTCATATACATTAGCTGCGGTACAATACATGCAAAACATTAGCTCTTACATATTAGCTGCGGTATAATAGATGCAAAAAATGAGCTCTTTTACATTAGCTGAGATACAACACATGCACAAAATGAGCTCGTATACATTAGCTGGGGTACAATAGATGCAAAAAAATGAGCTCATATACATTAGCTGTGGCACAATACATGCAAAAAAAATGAGCTCCTATACATTAGCTGCTGTACAATGCATGCAAAAAATGAGCTCTTAAACATTAGCTGCAGTACAACAGATGCAAAACATTAGCTCTTAGACATTAGCTGCGGTACAATACCTGCAAAACATTAGCTCAGACATTAGCTGCAGTACAATACATGCAAAACATTAGCTCTTACACATTAGCTGTGGTACAATAGATGCAAAAATCCAGCTCTCACATATTAGCTACGGTATAATAGATGAAAATAATGAGCTCTCTTACATTAGCTGTGGCACAATACATGCAAAAAAAACGAGCTCCTATACATTAGCTGCAGTCCAATACATGCAAAACATAAGCTCTTAGACATTAGCTGTGGTACAATACATGCTAAATGTTGCAGCTGCTCCGAGGCACAGAGAGCAAAACGGGGTGAATTGCATCAAAGTCTTTATTTGGCCAACAATGATCAAAATTAGCCTCTCCTTCTGGCCCGTGCCTCCGCTGCAGAGAATCTGCTGCGTCTCCGGTCTAGCTCCACTACAAACTCTGTGAGGCGTTCAGGGGCACTCAGTAAATTACAACACCACAATATTAACATTCACAATAATAACAATGGCACCAAAGACAATACAAAAAAATGTTGTGGGGTGTCTGTGAACCATTTATAATTAATTAACTCTTACTTAAACTGTACATTTGTCTAATTGGAAACTACTAAACCTCAAAATTGTCAAATTCTCTCACACTCTCCCCCACTTAAGAGATGTCGTCCCGACACTTAAATGTACCTGCTCAAGTTTCTATTATAATGAACCAAATAGTATGGGATGGACAGTATTTTAGGTCACTACCCGTTATGAGTAACTCAGACTACCGTGCACTGCAGCTGTGTATACCCCCTGACGCTTGCTCAGATGTTATTACAAGTCCAATACATGTGTAAACATAACCAAACCATTTGACCATTACTTTACATAAGGGTATTGCATCTTTTTCCCATTTCATTCACCAAGAAAAACAATTACCCAAGTACCACAGTCTTAAACCATAAATCGGCCATCAATCCATGAGTACACATTTTTTTTTTTTTTTTTTTTTAACTCATATACCTGGAGGATAAAGTGTGAAGAGTTTCAACAGTCTTATAACATGAATACTTCAGTCTTAACATGTCAACAGTCTTTTTGTTTACCAAGGTCGCCAGTAACCATGAACACTTAAACCTTTAGTTGCAACGGCTCGCTCAGTAAAACTTGGTTGACCCAAAGTATTATAAGTCAGAGTTTGTGGTTTCTTTCTGTCTCGCTTTGGATAAGTACTCATCTGCTGTGTTTCTTCCAAAGATTCAGAATCTGAACCACTGTCCACATCTCTCGCATCCTCAGTCTCCTCAGCGTCCTCTTCTGGCAGTTGAGCTGGGATGGGGTCCTCCTGATCATCATCAGCGATTTGAAAAGTCTCATTTTGTAGAAGCTCATCCCTGTCCAGCAGTGGAATGAACTCTGTCGCAGTGGGGTCCAGTGCAGGTGTCTCGTGAGGCTCAGGAACAGTCCATGTAAAAACAGCATCTGATAAATCTTCATCTGACTCCTCCTCACTTTCCACCTGCTGCGCTTGTCTCATCCGGGTTTTGTCATTTTTGTTTAAAAGTCTTTTCTTTGTTTTTGTTTTATCTCCAGTCTTGTTTGTGTCTGCTGAGACTGGGAGAAAATCACAAGGCAATAACATGTTCCTGTGCATAACTCTTGTCCTGCCTTGGCCGTTTTCTGGCACCAACTCGAACACGGGACTGTCCTCACCCTTCTGGTTTTTGATGACATAAATGTTGTCTTCCCAGTAGGAGCGGATTTTGCCAGGACCTCCCTTCTCAGTCACATTTCTCACCAGGACACGACTGCCGATTTTCAATGGTGGCCCATACACTTTCTTGTCGTACTGTGTTTTACCTCGCTGTGACGATTTGCCTGCATTTCGGGTGGCGATGTTGTAGGCTTCTGTCATCCTTTGCCTCCATTTGTCAACATAGTCCTGATAAGGGCCTGGGCTGTCCTGCTGTTCAATACCAAACAGAAGATCCACAGGAAGCCGTGGTAGCCTACCAAACAGCAAGAAGAATGGAGAGTAGCCCGTAGACTCATTAACAGTACAGTTATATGCATGTATGACTTTGGGAAGGTGGCTTTTCCAGTCTGTTTTCTGTTCTTCTGTTAGTGTCCTTAGCATAGAGAGAAGAGTCCTGTTAAACCGTTCTGTTTGCCCGTTTCCTTGCGGGTGATAAGGAGTTGTGTGTGACCCTTTAATACCTGACAGGTCTTTCAAATGATGCAACAGTTTGTTTTCAAACTCTCTCCCCAAGTCGTGATGCAGTTTCTCCGGGAAGCCAAACCTAAGGCAGAAGTCATTAAACAGTCTTTCTGCTACAGTCTTCGCTGCTTTGTTAGTTGTAGCATATGCTTGAGCAAAGCGAGTATAGTGGTCCATGACTACAAGAATATACTCGCAACCGCCTTTGCATTGTTCAAGATGCAGAAAGTCAATCGACACAATCTGAAATGGATGAGTAGTTTCAATGCTCTGCATGGGGGCACGTGCTTGTCTGTTTGGTTTTCTTTTTTTCAAACACTCACAAACATTCATGACAAAGTGCTCAATGTCCCTTTGCATTTTCGGCCAATAGAAACGGTCTCGAGTTAAGTTTATTGTCCTTTCTGAGCCCAAATGACCCATCTGCTTGTGTAGTTCATTTAAGACAAGGGGGTGGTACACAGCAGGAAGAACCAGTTGCTCTTTGTGTTGCGTTTTTCTGAACAAAGTCCCATCCTCCCTGATACACAGTTTACTCCACTCCCTGGCAAGTGCCTTGAACTCTGAGCTCTCGTTTTGAATCTCATGTGCAGCAGGTTTTCTGTTTTGTTTCACATAACTGTACATTTTACCTATTACAGGGTCTTGTTGCTGAGCTGCACAGATCTCCTCTCTGGGTAAAGGCTGAATAGTGTCCAAAAGTCTCTCTGCTCCTGCCTGTTGCTGAAGAGCATCAAATGAAACCACACTAAACATTGGCGTCTGCTCCGTTTGCTGCACCAGGATGCTCTGCTGTGTAGCTGTTACAGCATCCTGACTGACTGAATGTGTACAGTGTCTCATATAGTCCTCAAAGTCCATGGGCATCCTGGATAACCCATCTGCGTCTGCATTTGTTTTCCCTGGCCTGTACTTTATAGAAAAGTTAAAATCTGCTAACTCTGCCACCCAACGTTGACCTGATGCATTTAGCTTTGCAGTAGTTAAGACATAAGTGAGTGGATTATTATCTGTATAAACCACAAAAGATGGTGCATGAAACAAATAATCCCTGAACCGCTCACAAATAGACCACTTAAGTGCTAAGAACTCCAATTTTCCTGCATGCATATGGTAGTTTTTCTCAGGTGGTGTTAAGGTTCTAGACCCATAAGCTATCACTCTTAGCTTACCATTGCTACGCTGATAAAGTACAGCTCCTAATCCTGCCTGAGAAGCGTCAGTATGTAACACAAAAGGTTGGTTCAGATCTGGATAACCTAGGACAGGCGGATTAGACAGTTTATCAACCAGGTACGACAAAACTTGTTGATGAGTCTCAGTCCATTTGACAGGGGCAGACGAGGGTAGCTGTCCTCGGTTCTGCTTGTTTTTCCCTTTTTTAGTCTTTTTCAATGTCTTTGCATCCTGTGAGTCTTGAACAGATGGACCAGCAAGAAGTTCATACAAGGGCTTGGCTATACGTGAAAAATCTTGTATGTAAGACCTGTAGTATGATAGGAAGCCCAGTATTTGCCTCACTTCACCCACTGTGCTAGGCTGTTTCTCTTTCAGTGCCAGTACAGGAGCGACCTCTGCTGGATCCATACTGTGACCCTCTTTTGATACAATCCTGCCTAAAAATCTCACATTAGGCTTGAACAGTTCACACTTTTTAGCAGTCAATTTTACACCATGTTTTTGATACCTTTGCAACACGGCCCTGACATGTTCAATATGGTCCTGAAATGACTTACTGTGGACCAAATTGTCATCAAGGTAAGGTAAGCAAATGTCATCACGTAAACCCCACAGACACTCCTCCATGCTTCTTTGAAACTCAGCTGGGGCGGAACTTAGTCCGAATGGGATCCTGACCCACTGGTATAAACCCCAGGGTGTAATGAATGCTGTGAGAGGCTGGCTTTCTTCGTCTAAAAACCCCTGATGATAAGCCTTCCCCTGGTCCAGTACTGTAAACCAAGAGCTACCAGTAAGGCTATCAAGCATGTCTTGTATCCTAGGAATAGGATGTCTATCAGGCACAGATTTACGGTTTAGTTCACGATAGTCCACACAAAGTCTGAGTTCACCTGACTTCTTCCTAACACACACTATAGGAGAAGAATAAGGCGATTTTGATTTTGTAACCCACCCTCTGTTGATTAAGTCCTGCAAATATGCTTTGACTTCCTGGTGTAAAGGTTTGGGTACACTGATGTAAGTCTTTTGAACTGGTGTCTGGTCTTGAAGAGTAATGTGCATTTGGAGGGAGGGAATACAGCCTACATCACTATCATCTTTAGAAAAAGCTTTACACTCCTCCTTTAACATTTCTCTTACTGCTCTTTGTTGTTCTCTAGTTAAATGATCTAAGGCAACAGGGGGATCCCATGCCTCGTTAGAGTCACTTTTTGGAGGTGATGAGACTTTAACGTCTGCATCCGTTGTTACTTTCTCAGTTTGTTCAGTTTTAACTGGTTGGAGGGCGGCTGGATATATTGCTTTAACCCCCTCAATATGTCCCAAAATAACACGTGGACCTAAAGTGATACTATGGCCCGTGGTATTTGTGACTGACACAGGAACTGTGGTAGAGTTGCCCCTTTTTGCTTTAAACAGTACCTCTTGGATATGAAGTCCTTCGGGTAACCCTTGGGTTTCACTTGGGCAAAACAGCATTGCAGTGTCCTCCTCTGCAGAAACACGGGTGCGGCAGCGAAGAGTGGCAACTTCACCTGGACCCAGAGCAACTTTACCTCGTCCTGTTTTAACATGAGTCTCAAGGTCTACCGTTTGGTTGGTGTGCATCAACTGGATAAAAGTCTTAGCAGAAACAGCATCAATGTCAAAAGCATTACTCACAATGCTAGCAGCACAGTCACCGTTTTCAGTACCCCCTTGTTTCATTTGCTCATTAAGGATTTCCTCTATCACGTTAAATCCTATGATAGGGTCTTGAGCCACATTTGGGTCACTAGAGACTAGGACAGGCACTGGGAGGCTGGAGAAAGAAGCATCTGCACCTACGAGACTAAACTCTACTGGGACCCACCCCATAAAAGGTATCTCTGTGTGATTGGCAGCTAACCCATTTAAAGGTTCTGGTCCTAAGAGTTCTTCTATACCCCTAAGAGTTGTGTGCGGTAAGTGCTCAGCTCTCCATTTGTCATTTATTACAGTAGCCTGTGCACCTGTATCCCACAGTGCTGTAACTGGTACTTTATCAAAAGTGCACCTAACCATTTTGCGTCTACCAATAAGTTTGATAAGTTTTTTCCCTTGCTTGTTTACCATCATGTCAACATTTCCTATGTGTGAGGACCACTTTTGTTCTTTTGTCTCACCCAAATATTGTTCAACCACCCTCACTGCTTTACATGTGTGTTTGTGTTCCTGCCAGTGATGTGTCTGACATGTTTTGGAACAGTAGCTGGCGGATGAGCATCCTGCACATGTGTAGAGCGGGGCGTCGCGTTGCTCCTCCTGTCGACAGTTGCAGCAGTGGCGGGACTCCTGATGAGGCGGTTGGGTCACTGCTGGTCCCGTGGCAGTGGCCCTCCGTCGTTTCCCTGCAGCAGACGTGAAGCACGGCATCCTCTGGAGATGTGACCCGACTGGCCACACTTGAAGCAGTGGGTGCAGCTGTCTCCCTCACCGTTGTTCTGGCAGGTCCTGCAGCCTCTCCTCCTCCGGGCGCGGGCGTCCTCTGGAAGCTTCTTTGGTGGCTGGGACTTGCTTGCATTCAGAGAAGCGAGAACCATCTGCTTCACTTCGGCCACCTCAGCTTTAAGTTCTGATACAAGGGCATGTACTTCTGGGGGAGCCCGAGCAGTCTTTGTGTTCTCTTTGGCTGGGGCTGAAGCTGTGGTGGTTTGTGGGTTGCTGCGAGGCTCATCTGGTGTCTGCAGTTCATTTATCTTTGTAGTTTTATTGTTGTTCCGCTTTAACTTGTTCAGCCTTTCTGTCTCAAGATTGGCCGCTTCATTTAGTCTCTCTATTAAAGCTTCATCAGTCACATCCGGTGTGTCGAGAAGTGGTTTCAGCTGAAACTTGATGTTGTCATTCAAAAGTCCTGTACCAACTGACCTCAAAAATTTCCTCTTGATCAGGTCTGCTCCGTAGTGCTCCGTTTCTTTTCCCTTTGAAGCATACAGCAGCCTATCTTTAAGCTCAATAGCCCTGAAGAGAAAATCTTGTGGGGACTCTTTGTGATCCTGAGAAAGGTTGATCAGCTTTTGATACAAGTCTGATGTATCATCTTCTCTGTAATGTCCTTTCAATATTGTCCTTAGCTGGGTTAGAGTCAAATCAGTTTTTAGTTCAAGCATGTCTCTGAGTTTGAGTCCAGGACTGATGGCTCTAATCACTGCCTCAATCACTTCTGACTCACTGTGGCCTTTGCGGAGTCCGCTTTCCGTTTGGTGGAGCAGGTTAGTGTAAGACAGTTTATCACGCTGCCCGCCTTCACCTATTTGCCCACTGATGCGAAACTCTCTACGAATACTCACTTCAGGGACGCTCCCAAGCTGAGAGCTTTGGGTCGGGACCGCTGCGCCCGCCATTTTGAGCTTCTCCTCTAGCGCTCTGATCTCCTGCTGCAGCTCCTCACATTTTTCTGAAGAGCGGGAAAAGTCGCGCCCCTCACTAGCATCGCCTTTTGGTCCTGTCACCGTTGAACCCAAAGCTGATAAAAGATCCCTCACATACTGGACAGTGTCTTCAGGCTTATAACTTTCCTCCACTTCATCCAGTTTGTGCTCAATCACTTTCATTAGCTCACGACGGTTAGCTTTCTTCAGTGATTCTTCTGTCTCTTCATCAGTATTACATTTCAACAGAAAACTGACCTCCACAAGCCGATCCTTGTTCTGGCGGCACAGGGCAGTAGTAACTTGGTCCCTCAGTTCTTCCAAATCCATTTTTGTACTCACAAGTTGTTTTATTTGATAGTCCGGTTCCAGGTTTGTTGTAGGAGAAGGGGTATCCTCCGGCGCGAGAGCTACCGTTAGCCGCTAACGTTGCTAACAGGCTAACTGAAAAACTTTTTCTCTCGCTCATTAAAAGTCACTTTTTACCCGATCTCCTGGCTGGCTCGCCAAGATGTTGCAGCTGCTCCGAGGCACAGAGAGCAAAACGGGGTGAATTGCATCAAAGTCTTTATTTGGCCAACAATGATCAAAATTAGCCTCTCCTTCTGGCCCGTGCCTCCGCTGCAGAGAATCTGCTGCGTCTCCGGTCTAGCTCCACTACAAACTCTGTGAGGCGTTCAGGGGCACTCAGTAAATTACAACACCACAATATTAACATTCACAATAATAACAATGGCACCAAAGACAATACAAAAAAATGTTGTGGGGTGTCTGTGAACCATTTATAATTAATTAACTCTTACTTAAACTGTACATTTGTCTAATTGGAAACTACTAAACCTCAAAATTGTCAAATTCTCTCACATAAACATTAGCTTTTTGACATTATCTGTGGTTACAATACATGCAAAACATTAGCTCTGAGACATTAGCTGCGGTACAATAGATGCAAAAAATGAGCTCTTAACCATTAGCTGCGGTATAACAGATGCAAAACATTAGCTCTTAGGTATTAGCTGCGGTACAATACATGCATAAAATTAGCTCTTCGGCATTAGCCGCGGTACAATAGATGCAAAAATTGAGCTCTTTTACATTAGCTGAGGCTGGAACACCTTGGCTGGAACACTTTGGCTGGAACACTTTCGGCTGGAACACCTGCACAACAGTAGTACATCAGCTGTAACACACTAGATCTGATACATTAGCTGCGGTACAACACATGCAAAAACTGAGCTCTTAAACATTAGCTGCAGTACAACAGTTACAAAACATTAGCTCTTAGATGTTAGCTGCGGTACAACACATGCAAAACATTAGCTCTTAGACATTAGCTACGGTACAATATATGCAAAACATTAGCTCTTAGGCATTAGCCGCGGTACAATAGATGATAAAATCCAGCTCTTATATATCAGCTGCGGTACAATAGATGCAAAAATTGAGCTTTTACATTAGCTGCCATACAATACATGCACAAAATGAGCTTGTGTACATTAGCTGTGATACAACAGATGGAAAGAAATAAGCTCTTCTACATTAGCTGCGGTACAATAGATGCAAAAAAATGAGCTCATATACATTAGCTGCGGTACAATACATGCAAAACATTAGCTCTTACATATTAGCTGCGGTATAATAGATGCAAAAAATGAGCTCTTTTACATTAGCTGAGATAGAACACATGCACAAAATGAGCTCGTATACATTACCTGCGGTACAATAGATGCAAAAAAATGAGCTCATATACATTAGCTGTGGCACAATACATGCAAAAAAAATGAGCTCCTATACATTAGCTGCAGTACAATACATGCAAAACATTAGCTCTTAGGCATTAGCCGCAGTACAATAGATGCAAAAATCGAGCTCTTAAATATTAGCTGCGGTACAATAGATGCAAAAATTGAGCTCTTTTACATTAGCTGCCATACAATACATGCACAAAATGAGCTTGTGTACTTTAGCTGCAGTACAAGAGATGCAAAAAAAATTAGCTCATATACATTAGCTGTAGCACAATACATGCAAAAAAAATGAGCTCCTATACATTAGCTGCGGTACGATACATGCAAAACATTAGCTCTTAGACATTAGCTGCGGTACAATACATGCTAAACATTAGCTTTTTGACATTATCTGTGGTTACAATACATGCAAAACATTAGCTCTGAGACATTAGCTGCGATACAATAGATGCAAAAATTGAGCTCTTAAATGTTAGCTGTGGTACAATAGATGCAAAAAAATGAGCTCGTACACATTAGCTGCGGTACAACAGATGCAAATAATGAGCTCTTATACATTAGCTGCGGTACAATACATGCAAAAAATGAGCTCAACCATTAGCTGCGGTATAACAGATGCAAAACATTAGCTCTTAGGCATTAGCCGCGGTACAACAGATGCAAAAATTGAGCTCTTTTACATTAGCTGAGGTACAACACATGCACAAAATGAGCTCATATACATTAGCTGCGGTACAATAGATGCAAAAAATGAGCTCGTATACATTAGCTGCTGTACAATGCATGCAAAAAATGAGCTCTTAAACATTAGCTGCAGTACAACAGATGCAAAACATTAGCTCTTAGACGTTAGCTGCGGTACAATACCTGCAAAAAATGAGCTCTTAACCATTAGCTGCGGTATGACAGATGTAAAACATTAGCTCTTAGGCATTAGCCACGGTACAATAGATGCAAACATCGAGCTCTTCAATATTAGCTGCCATACAATACATGCACAAAATGAGCTCGTGTACATTAGCTGCCGTACAATACACGATGCAAAAAATTAGCTTAAACATTAGCTGTGATACAACAGATGCAAAAAATGAGATCTTTTACATTAGTTGAGGCTGGAACACCTTGGCTGGAACACTTTGGCTGGAACACTTTCGGCTGGAACACCTGCACATTTGTAGTACGTTAGCTGTAACACACTAGATCTGATACATTAGCTGCGGTACAATAGATACAAAAAATGTGCTCTTAAACATTATCTGTGGTACAACAGATACAAAAAATGAGCTCGTATACATTAGCTGCGGTACAACGCATGCAAAAAATGACCTCTTAAACAGCTGCAGTACAACAGATGCAAAACATTAGCTCTTAGACGTTAGCTTCGGTACAATACCTGCAAAACATTAGCTCAGACATTAGCTGCGGTACGATACATGCAAAACATTAGCTCTTACACATTAGCTGTGGTACAATAGATGCAAAAATCCAGCTCTTACATATTAGCTGCGGTATAATAGATGAAAATAATGAGCTCTCTTACATTAGCTGTGGTACAATACATGCACAAAATGAGCTTGTATACATTAGCTGCGGTAAAATAGATGCAAAAAATGAGATCTTTTACATTAGCTGAGGCTGGAACACCTTGGCTGGAACCCTGGCTGGAACACTTTGGCTGGAACACTTTGGCTGGAACACCTGCACATTAGTAGTACATCAGCTGTAACACACTAGATCTGATACATTAGCTACGGTACAATGCATGCAAAAAATGAGCTCTTAAACATTAGCTGAGGTACAACACATGCAAAAACTGAGCTCTTAAACATTAGCTGCAGTACAGCTACAAAACATTAGCTCTTAAATGTTAGCTGCGGAACAATACATGCAAAACATTAGCTCTTAGACATTACCTGCGGTACAATACATGCAAAAAATGATCTCTTAACCATGAGCTGCGGTATAACAGATGCAAAACATTAGCTCTTAGATATTAGCTGCGGTACAATACATGCAAAACATTAGCTCTTAGACATTAGCTACGGTACAATACATGCAAAAAATTAGCTCTTAGGCATTAGCCGCGGTACAATAGATGCAAAAATCGAGCTCTTAAATATTAGCTGCGGTACAATAGATGCAAAAATTGAGCTCTTTTACATTAGCTGCCATACAATACATGCACAAAATGAGCTCGTGTGCATTAGCTGTAGTACAATACACAATGCAAAAAATGAGCTCTTAAACATTAGCTGTGATACAACAGATGGAAAGAAATGAGCTCTTCTGCATTAGCTGCGGTACAATAGATGCAAAAAAAATGAGCTCATATACATTAGCTGAGATACAACACATGCACAAAATGAGCTCATATACATTAGCTGCGGTACAATAGATGCAAAAAAATGAGCTCATATACATTAGCTGTGGCACAATACACGCAAAAAAAAAAAAAGAGCTCCGATACATTAGCTGCGGTACAATACATGCAAAACATTAGCTCTTAGACATTAGCTGCGGTACAATACATGCTAAACATTGGCTTTTTGACATTATCTGTGGTTACAATATATGCAAAACATTAGCTCTTAGACATTAGCCGCGGTACAATACATGCAAAACTTTAGCACTTAGGCATTAGCCGCGGTACAATAGATGCAAAAATCGAGCTCTTCAATATTAGCTGCCATACAATACATGCACAAAATGAGCTCGTGTACATTAGCTGCGGTAGAATACACGATGCAAAAAATGAGCTCTTAAACATTAGCTGTGATACAACAGATGCAAAAAATGAGATCTTTTACATTAGTTGAGGCTG
This sequence comes from Amphiprion ocellaris, assembly GCF_022539595.1. Taxonomy (NCBI): domain Eukaryota; kingdom Metazoa; phylum Chordata; class Actinopteri; family Pomacentridae; genus Amphiprion; species Amphiprion ocellaris. Next base: position 5,082,593 of record NC_072766.1, read on the forward strand.
GAACACCTTGGCTGGAACACTTTGGCTGGAACACTTTCGGCTGGAACACCTGCACATTAGTAGTACATCAGCTGTAACACACTAGATCTGATACATTAGCTGCGGTACAATGCATGCAAAAAATGAGCTCTTAAACATTAGCTGAGGTACAATAGATGCAAAAAATGAGATATTTTACATTAGCTGAGGCTGGAACACCTTGGCTGGAACACTGGCTGGAACACTTTGGCTGGAACACCTCGGCTGGAACACCTGCACATTAGTAGTACATCAGCTGTAACACACTAGATCTGATATATTAGCTGCGGTACAATGCATGCAAAAAATGAGCTCTTGAACATTAGCTGAGGTACAACATGCCAAAACTGAGCTGTTAAACATTAACTGCTGTAAAACAGCTACAAAACATCAGCTCTTTGATGTTAGCTGCGGTACAATACATGCAAAAAATTAGCTCAGACATTAGCTGCGGTATGACAGATGTAAAACATTGGCTTTTAGACATTAGCTACGGTGCAATACATGCAAAAAATTAGTTCTTAGGCATTAGCCGCGGTACAATAGATGCAAAAATTGAGCTCTTCAATATTAGCTGCAGTACAATAGATGCAAAAAGTGAGCTCGTACACTTTGGCTGTGGTACAACAGATGCAAATAATGAGCTCATACATTAGCTGTGGTACAATACACAATGCAAAAAATGAGCCCTTAAACATTGGCTGATACAACAGATGCAAAACATGGGCTCGTATACATTAGCTGCAGTAAAATAGATGAAAAAAATGAGATCTTTTACATTAGCTGAGGCTGGAACACCTTGGCTGGAACACTGGCTGGAACACTTTGGCTGGAACACTTTCGGCTGGAACACCTGCACATTAGTAGTACGTTAGCTGTAACACACTAGATCTGATATATTAGCTGCGGTACAATAGATGCAAAAAATGTGCTCTTAAACATTAGCTGAGGTACAACACATGCAAAAACTGAGCTCTTAAACATTAGCTGCGGTACAACAGACACAAAAAATGAGCTCTTAAAAATTAGCTGTGGTGCAATACACGCAAAACATTAGCTCAGACATTAGCTGCGGTACAATACATGCAAAACATTAGCTCTTACACATTAGCTGTGGTACAATAGATGCAAAAATCCAGCTCTTACATATTAGCTGCGGTATAATAGATGAAAAAAATGAGCTCTTAAACATTAGCTGAGGTACAACAAATGCAAAAACTGAGCTCTTAAACATTAGCTGCAGTACAACAGCTACAAAAAATTAGCTCTTAGATATTAGCTGTGGTACAATACATGCAAAACATTAGCTCTTAGACATTAGCTACGGTACAATACATGCAAAACATTAGCTCTTAGGCATTAGCCGCGGTACAATAGATGCAAAAAGTGAGCTCGTACACTTTGGCTGTGGTACAACAGAAGCAAATAATGAGCTCTTATACATTAGCTGCGGTACAATACATGCAAAACATTAGCTCTTAGGCATTAGCTGTGGTACAATACACAATGCAAAAAATGAGCTCTTAAACATTAGCTGTGATACAACAGATGTAAAACATGGGCTCGTATACATTAGCTGCGGTAAAATAGATGCAAAAAATGAGATCTTTTACATTAGCTGAGGTTCGAACACCTTGGCTGGAACACTTCCGGCTGGAACACCTCCGGCTGGAACACCTCCGGCTGGAACACCTCCGGCTGGAACACCTGCACATTAGTAATACATTAGCTGTAACACACTAGATCTGATATATTAGCTGCGGTACAATAGATACAAAAAATGAGCTCTTAAACATTAGCTGAGGTACAACACATGCAAAAACTGAGCTCTTAAACATTAGCTGTGGTATAACAGATGCAAAAAATTAGCTCTTAGATATTAACTGCGGTATAATAGATGCAAAACATTAGCTCTAAGACATTAACTAAGGTACAATACATGCAAAACATTAGCTCTTAGGCATTAACCGCGGTACAATAGATGCAAAAATCCAGCTCTTAAATATTAGTTGCGGTACAATAGATGCAAAAATTGAGCTTTTACATTAACTGCCATACAATACATGCACAAAACGAGCTCGTGTACATTAGCTGCGGTACAATACACAATGCAAAAAATGAGCTCTTAAACATTAGCTGTGATACAACAGATGGAAAGAAATGAGCTCTTCTACATTAGCTGCGGTACAATAGATGCAAAAATCCAGCTCTTAAATATTAGTTGCGGTACAATAGATGCAAAAATTGAGCTTTTACATTAACTGCCATACAATACATGCACAAAACGAGCTCGTGTACATTAGCTGCGGTACAATACACAATGCAAAAAATGAGCTCTTAAACATTAGCTGTGATACAACAGATGGAAAGAAATGAGCTCTTCTACATTAGCTGCGGTACAATAGATGCAAAAAAAATCAGCTCATATACATTAGCTGCGGTACAATACATGCAAAACCTTAGCTCTTAGACATTAGCTGTGGTATAATAGATGCAAAATATTAGCTCTAAGACATTAGCTGTGGTACAATAGCTGCAAACCATTAGCTCTTAGACATTAGCTGCAATACAATAGATGCAAAAATCCAGCTCCTAAATATTAGCTGTGGTACAATAGATGCAAAAAGTGAGCTCGTACACTTTAGCTGCGGTACAACAGATGCAAATAATGAGCTCTTATACATTAGCTGCGGTACAATACATGCAAAACATTAGCTCTTAGACATTAGCTGCGGTACAATAAATGCAAAACATTAGCTCTTACACATTAGCTGTGGTACAATACATGCAAAAAAAATGAGCTCCTATACATTAGCTGTGGTACAATACATGCAAAACATTAGCTCTTAGACATTACCTGCGGTACAATAGATGCTAAATTTTGGCTCTTCGACATTAGCTGCGGTACAATAGCTGCAAAACATTAGCTCTTAGACATTAGCTGCAATACAACAGATGCAAAAATCGAGCTCCTAAATATTAGCTGTGGTACAATAGATGCAAAAAGTGAGCTCGTACACTTTAGCTGTGGTACAACAGATGCAAATAATGAGCTCTTGTATATTAGCTGTGGTACAATACATGCAAAAAAAATGAGCTCCTACACATTAGCTGCGGTACAATACATGCAAAAAATTAGCTCTTAACTAATAGCTGCGGTATAACAGATGCAAAACATTAGCTCTTGGATATTAGCGGCGGTACAATACATGCAAAACATTAGCTCTTAGGCATTAGCTGTGATACAACAGATGCAAAAAATGAGATCTTCTACATTAGCTGCGGTACAAGACATGTAAAAAATGAGCTCGTAAACATTAGCTGCGGTACAATGCATCCAAAACATTAGCTCTTTTACCTTAGCTGCGGTACAATACATGCACAAAATGAGCTCGTATACATTAGCTGCGGTACAATAGATACAAAAGAATGAGCTCTTATACATTAGCTGTGGTACAATACACAATGCAAAAATCAAGCTCTTAAATATTAGCTGTGGTACAACAGATACAAAAAATGAGCTTGTACACATTAGCTGCGGTACAATAGATGCAAAAAATGAGCTCGTATACATTAGCTGTGGTACAATAGATGTGATACAGCCATTACAACTCCAAAAGACCAAACCCCCGGCTGCAACTCCAATAGGCCGAACCCCCCCGGCCGCATCCAGACAAAGCCAACCCACTGGCCGCACAGCAACAGATCCAAACCCACTGGCTGCACATCCGATAGATCCAGACCCACTGGCCGCACGTCCAACAGATCCAAACCCACTGGCTGCACACCGACAGATCCAAACCCAGTGGCCGCACACCGACAGATCCAACCCGCTGGCTGCACTCCACTGGCTGTAACACAGAAGATGCAGTACATTAGCTCTCAGACATTCGCTATAGTGTATTAGCTGCAACACATCTGCTGCAATACATTAACTGCAATACACTAGATGTATATTAGCTGTAGTATAATAGCTGCAGTACATTACATATACACTGTTTTTTAAGAGCTTATTCTCTAAAACAGCTGTCGGCTGCCAAAACCTATCCTGCAAACCAACAGGTTCAAGGTGGTGACACAACAGTACCTGTTCAGCCAACTACACAAGGAGGTCAACACAACACACACACACACACACACACGATAGAGACACAACAGACACTCACAATAGACAGAAAAGGGGACACAACGGACACACAGAGACATGACAGACACGACAGAAACACAACACAGACACAACAGAGACACAACAGTACCTGCTCAACTGGCTACACAAAGAGGTGAACACAACACACACACAATACAGACACAACAGACACATCAGAGACACAACAGACTAGGGCTGCCACAAACGACGCGTCGACGAATCGCCTGAGCACGATACGTCATCAAAAGCGGAAGTGAGCGCGCAATGCAACAGAAATCACCGTCCGAGTGGAGCGCGGAACACGCATGGACATCCGCGCTGTATCCTGCATATATAGTATATGCACGATGCGGCGCGGATGTCCGCGCTGTATCGTAAACGCGGATGTCCACGGTGTATTGTGCGTATATAATATATGCATATACTATATATGCACGATACAGCGCGGATGTCCATGCGTGTTCCGCGCTCCACTCGGACGGTGATTTCTGTTGCATTGCGCGCTCACTTCCGCTTTTGATGACGTATCGTGCTCAGGCGATTCGTCGACGCGTCGTTTGTGGCAGCCCTACAACAGACACAACAGACACACCTCTCACACACACGCACAATAGACACAACAGACACACCACACACACACACACACACAACAGACACACATCAGAGACAGAACAGAAATATAGCAGAGACACAACACACACAATAGAGACACAACAGACACCACACACACAACAGAGACACAACAGAGGCACAGGAAATAGACCCAAAAATGATAGGACCAACATGCCTACTGATTAATACCCTAAAACAAGGCTTGTTAAAAGAATATACTATATATAGCAAATACTATTAGGAATGGTAAATAAAACAGCCAAAGACACCCCAAAACGCACACACATTACACAAACATGAAAATGCTTAAAGCAGTTTTATCAACTGCAAATTAAAAAAATGTGTACAGTTAAATAGTTTCTTTTTTATAAATGTAGGATTTTAACATTTGTTTTATTTGAAATGATTTATTGTAGGCTCTTTTTGTGGATTTTATGGCTTGTGCAGTTATAGATCTACAAGTAGGATTTGCCATCTTGTGTTGTACTACAAATACAGTAAATAATAAATAAATACAATGGCCGGATGTTAGTTTATACACTATTAATCTCACTTAACATATTGTACTAAACTTCAGCAGTTGAAGAGAGATGGGATGTAACGAAATTATGAAAAATCAGAGGTAATGTTGAGCAATATTGTGCAATGTTAAGTGAAGAGCAGTTTAATTCAAACCAACTGGTTCAAGGTGGTGACACAACAGTACCTGTTCAGCCGACTACACAAGGAGGTCAACACAACACACACACCCACACACGATAGAGACACAACAGAGACACACAAACGAGACAGAACAGTACCTGCTCAACTGGCTACACAGAGAGGTGAACACAACACACACACACACACACACACACACACACACTAGAGACACAACAGAAACACCACACACACACAATGGAGACACAACAGACTCACCACACACACAACAGACACACAAAAGAGACAACAGTACCTGCTCAACTGGCTACACAAAGAGGTGAACACAACACACACATCAGAGACTCAGAGACACAATAGAAACATAGCAGAGACACAACAGACACACACACAAGACACCAGACACACAAGAGACACAACAATACCTGCTCAACTGGCTACACAAAGAGGTGAACACAAGACACACACGACTGAGACACAACAGACACACAATAGAAACATAGCAGAGACACAATAGACACAACACACACAACAGAGACACAACAGAGACACGGGAAATAGACCCAAAAATGATAGGACCAACATGCCTAGTGATTAATACACTAAAATAAGGCTTGTTAAAAGAATATATTATACATAGCAAATACTGTTAGGAATGGTAAATAAAACAACCAAAGACACCCAAAAAACGCACACATGAAAAAAGCTGAAAGCTGTTTTATCAACTGCAAATTTAAAAATGTGTACAGTTAAATAGTTTCTTCTTTATAAATGTAGGATTTCAACATTTGTTTTATTTGAGATGATTTATTGTAGGCTTTTTGTGGATTTTTTGGCTTGTGCAGTTATAGATCTACAAGTAGGATGTGCCATCTTGTGTTTTACTACAAATACAGTAAATAATAAATAATAAACAGTGACCAGTTGTTAGTTTATACACTATTAATCTCACTTAACATACTTCAGCAGTTGAAGAAAGAGGGGACAGGGATGAGAATGACAAATGGAAAAAAACTCGGAAAATGTCTGCCGAAGCCCCCACCCCCCCCAACCACCCCCACCCCCCCCACCCCCCCAACCACCCCCACCCCCCCAATGCGCGTTGCAATGCGCGTTGCCGAAAGATGTCGGCGGCGGGATGGCCATCACGGCGGGCGGCCATCACAAGCCTCGGCTCGCGACGCGTCGGCCGGCCGGCCGCTTGCCTACCCCTGCCCCCCTACAATTTTCTCAACGGATTTACACGATTCACAAAAACTATACTTTCGGCGGAAAAAAACTCGGAATTCCGCGGATCCGCGGAAAATTCTCATCCCTGAGGGGATGTAATGAAATTATGAAAAATCAGAGGTAATGTGTAATATTGTGCAATATTAAGTGAAGAGCAGTTTAATTCAAACCAGTGGATGTTGAACTTTGGTGCAGCTGAATGGGTTTCAGTTAACTTTAAAATGAAATAACTTTTTTGAGAGCTACTTTAGCCCGCTAGCTCAATTAGCCCGCTAGCTCAATTAGCCCGCTAGCTCAATTAGCCCGCTAGCTCAATTAGCCCGCTAGCTCAATTAGCCTCTTAGTCTCGACCAACTGCAGTCCAAAAGCGCTCAAACATGACAAAACACAACTCTTGACATGTTGCTAACTTAATGTACAACAACACAACGCTACTGGTTAAAAGAATTTATCTTCTTACCGTATGTAACGCCAAAAGCACTGCCAGCAGCAACTTCTCCGCGGACGTGTCCTCGCCTGCCGACGACGTGTCCTGATGTGGCGGCGACGACGCTATACGTGCCGTCTGAGCAGAAACACCGGTTATATAGAGAGCGGGAGAGCTACGGCTGCTGATTGGTCCAGAGCAGGCAACGTGATGGATGACGTCACCGCCTTGGCGCCACTGCTCGGATTTGCTAGCTAGCACCCTTTGGTAAATTGTGTTGCCTATTTAGCTAGCTCTGTTCTGTATATTTTGTTAGCCGGTTAGCTAGCCCTGTTCTGTATATTTTGTTAGCCGTTAGCTAGCCCCGTTCTGTATATTTTGTTAGCCGGTTAGCTAGCCCCGTTCTGTATATTTTGTTAGCCGGTTAGCTAGCCTTGTTCTGTATGTTTTGTTAGCCATTTAGCTAGCCCTGTTCTGTATATTTTGTTGGTCGGCCAACAGGTGAGACTTTAAACCAGCGGGACATGTGGAACAGAAAGTGTTTTCTGAGCGCCACAGCGGCTCACACTGCAGTAGCAAAGTTGGACAGAGTTTTGCTAGCTTAGCCTGTAGCAGTATATTAAATCCAACTACACTAGCATTTTTGGTTTCCTCATTTTTAGCTGTTACGGTTCATTTTAGTGGCCTTTGTCAAGTGCAAGCGGACGCAATTGCTGGATATCAGTCAACAGTTAGGACACACATTCTCATTCAGTGGTTTTATTGATTTTAATTACTGTCCACTTTGTAAATGAATACTGGAGACAACAAAACTGTGAAAGAACACATATGGAATTATGTAATGTACTGAAAAAATGTTAAACCAGATTATGTTTTATATTTTAGAGTCTTTAAAGTAGCCCCCTTTCTGCTTTGTGACAGCTTTGCACACTCTTGGCATTCTCTCCATCAGCTTCATGAGGTCTCCTGGATGGTTTTCCAACAGCCTTGAAGGACTTCCCAGAGGTGCTGATGGAGTTTCTCCTCAATGGAGACATTGAGGTGGATGTAAGTGTCTCTCTGATCTACTGCACAGTCTGCATGTATCTGTGTACCATGGTGTGGGTGTGAAAAACTTTTAGTTCTACTGTCTCTGTCTTGTTAAAGCAGTTTTCATTTTTTGTCCTTTTATTCTTTTAGTGAGTTTGAAGAAAATGTTGAAACTATGACTGCATTCCAATATTTCCGTATATGTATGACACCAGAAACAGATTTAGTCTGTCCTGATACACAGCATGTTAAATGTAATTTACTAAAACCAGGATTTCTACTACATGTGGAGGGATTCTGAAGTGTGCAGCCAACATGCTTTTCCGTCCATTCTGAGCCACAATCCTCTTCACAGTTACGTCACCAACATTACACGAGTATCAACAAGCTTAGAGAGCAAACAGATGACAGCCCATTTCACTCCACAGAAGGTGAAAGTTAAGTGATTATTAGTTGTATCCGTGCTGCATGAAACAATCAGGACTTTATGAGGGCAGCTGGAGTTCAGACTGGAAGTAAAAAGAAGAAGGAAGTGATTTGGAACGCAGCATATGTACAGAACACGTTGCATCCAGATGTACATGATGTGTGTTCAGTTTACTCTCAGAGTTGTGCACATTCTCAGATAGATGTTAATATGTTAATTCACGCTGCAGTTTATTAGTCCGACTTGGATATTACTTAAGACCGATACAAAAAAGGATTTCTAGAAATGTTGGCCAACTGAAAAGTATGAACATGAAAAGTATGAGCATGTACAGCACTCAGTACTTAGCTGGGGCTCCTTTTGCCTGAATTACTGCAGCAATGCAGCGTGGCATGGACTCGATCAGTCTGTGGCACTGCTCAGGTGTCATGAGAGCCCAGGTTGCTCTGATAGTGGCCTTCAGCTCTTCTACATTGTTGGGTCTGGTGTATCGCATCTTCCTCTTCACAGTACCCCATAGATTTTCTGTGGGGTTAAGGTCAGACAAGTTTGCTGGCCAATTAAGAACAGGGATACCATGATCCTTAAACCAGGTACTGGTAGCTTTGGCTCTGTGTGCAGGTGCCAAGTCCTGTTGGAAAATGAAATCTGCATCTCCATAAAGTTGGTCAGCAGCAGGAAGCATGAAGTACTCTAAAACTTCCTGGTAGATGGCTGCATTGACCTTGAACCTAAGAAAACACAGTGGACCAACACCAGCAGATGACATGGCAGCCCAAACCATCACTGACTGTGGAAACTTTACACTCGACCTCAAGCAACGTGGATTCTGTGCCTCTCCTCTCTTCCTCCAGACTGTGGGACCTTGATTTCCAAAGGACATGCAAAATTCACTTTCATCAGAGAACATAACTGTGGACCACTCAGCAGCAGTCCAGTCCTTTTTGTCTTTAGTCCAGGTGAGACGCTTTTGACACTGTCGCTTGTTCAAGAGTGGCTTGACACAAGGAATGCGACAGCTGAAAGCCATGTCTTGCATACGTCTGTGTTGGTGGTTCTTGAAGCACTGACTCCAGCTGCAGTCCACTCTTTGTGAATCTCCCCCACATTTTTTAATGGGTTTCATTTCACAATCCTCTCCAGGGTGCGGTTATCCCTATTGCTTGTCCACTTTTTTCTGCCACATCTTTTCCTTCCCTTCGCCTCTCTATTGATGTACTTGGACACAGAGCTCTGTGAACAGCCAGCCTCTTTAGCAATGACCTTTTGTCTCTTGCCCTCCTTGTGCAAAGTGTCAATGCTCGTCTTTTGGATGACTGTCAGGTCAGCAGTCTTCCCCATGATTGTGTAGCCTACAGAACTAGACTGAGAGACCATTGAAAGGCCTTTGCAGGTGTTTTGAGTTAATTAGCTGATTAGAGTGTGGCACCAGATGTCTTCAGTATTGAACCCTTCCACAATATACTGAATTTGGGATTTTCATTCCATATTGAGGTATAATCATCAAAATTAAGATAAATAAACATTTGAAATATATCAGTGTGTGTGCAATGAATGAATATAATATACAAGTTTAACTTTTTGAATGGAATTACTGAAATAAATAAACTTTTTCATGATATTCTACTTATATGACCAGCACTTGTATTTAGTGTGGAGACAGAGCCGCCAGTGTGGGACATGAGACTTTAAAGGGGTAGATGAAGACTGTTTGGATTCTCTTACTTCTCATGTTGGCTTCATGGTGAATCCCTGCACAAGTGTTCAGCTGCATCTTTCCTGCTGAGCTGTTTAAAGGATCACTAACCTGACGGTGCAGGAAGGATGATAAAATACAGTAACCTCATATCAAAGAACAGCCCACAGAAATGCTGATTTTATTATAAACATGCATCAAATACTTGTGTAATGATACCACATATGTGCTGCCTTTTAGCTAAATGTTGTTCCAAGTGGCTAATTTCTATGTTCTCTTTCAGTCAGTTTCATTAACCCTCCTGTTGTCCTCATTTATGGGCACCAAAAAATATTGTTTCCTTGTCTGAAAAAAATCAAAAAAATTCTGCAAAAAAAATTCCCCAAATTTCTGAAAATATGCAAAACCTTCAGGAAGAAAATTCCAATAATTCCTTAAAAATTTCCCTTAAAAGTTTTATTTAAAAAAAAAAAAAAAATCCCCCAAATTTGGCAAGAAAATTCTTGTAAATATTTTCAAAAAATGAATAAAAATCTTCCAAAAAAATCTGAAAAATATCTAAAGTGACTACATATATATCAATAAAACTTCTAATATTTTCTTTAAGAACATTCACATAAAAATCAACCAAAATCCAGCGAATTTTGCTGGATTTTGGTTGATTTTTATGTGAATGTTCTTAAAGAAACATTTTTAACATTTCTTTTTTCCACCAAAAAATGTTCAAAGATTTCCCAAAAATGTTGAAAATGTGGACATCAGAAGTTTCACTGTGAAAATACTTTTTTTCCTCCACATTTTCAAACTTTAAAACGGGTCAATTTTGACCCGCAGGACGACACGAGGGTTAAGGAGCCTTAACATGAACCTAAATGCTTTTTGACCAGATTCAGCAGTGAAACAAATCCAGTAACAAACACATCTTTGTAATGAATGTGCAGCAGGTTGACTCAGTAAATCATTTAAAATCCTGTTTCTGAAGCCAACTGCTTTTTATATACAGTGTAGTTGTGTTTGTCCAGCAGATGTCAGCATAACAGCAGCTATGAGGAGTGCTTGTTCAAGATGTGAATATTACAGAGCAAACTGAGCTTTTGACTGAGGCAGGGCTGCAGAGAACAACACATATATTCATGCCAAGTGCAGTAAAGTCAAAATGTAGAAGAAAAGAAGATAAAAGCAGTAAAACTCCTCCCTACACGTTGAACTCCTGTTCCAGATGTCTGTACCTTTATTCATGTGTGAAGCTGAAGGATTAAACAAACCTGACAACCAGCAGCAGCAGAAAGAATAATGCTGGTGTTTGTGTCTGAACTAAATCCAACCAGTTCAGCTGATCAGACGTCTGATAGTTTATTAGTGGATTCAATCCAAAGTGACAGAAACTAGTAAATACGACATCATTTCCTGTTTCCTCGTTTCTGACTGTGACATGACGACACAAACTTAACTGCGTGTGGTCTTTGTTCTTTTGTGTTTTGTTTCAAGTTAAAACCAACTTTTTCTAGTTTCAAGATTTAAAAAAACAACAAAAGAAACCCCATCTAATGTCTGATCTGGGATTGTGCAGATTCCTTGTTTCATTTCTCATTTGGTATCAGCAGTAGAACTGAGGACAGACAGGCAGCAGAATGGTAACAGACTGTGTGAACATCAGCAGGTTTTTCCTTCAGCAGACTCTGACTGTCTCTCTGACTCCTGCTGAGCATGAAGGATCTGTCTGACTCACCGTTTCTACCTGTCAATGAAACATTTCTATCAGAAGTTCAGACTGATCAGTTTCTACATCCACAGTCATTAATTTCTCATTTCTGGCGTTTCTTCTTCACACTCTCCACAGTCGTTGTTTTTTCAGAGGCTGATGTGAACAGAAAGCAGTTTTTATAAAGGATGTAGATGTGGTTGATGCGAACATGAGGAAGAATCACAGCAACGTGTGAACATTAAAGGTCAGATCTGACTTTACTGTTCTTGTGGGGAGAAGTTATCTTGTTTCAGCTCTGCTCTGGCTGTTTCCTCCACAGATGAAGGTAGAACATCTCTGGAGCTGATGTGGATTCAGCAGCATCAAGGTAACATGATTGACTCTGGATGATTGGAGCAGCTGCCACTGCAGCCTCTGACTGGATATAATGGACTTGGACAAAGAAAAACATGTCAGATGTTGAAGAGCTTTTCAGTTTTTAGATGGAGTGTTGAGGTGAAGCAACTGTCCCAAAGCGGGACAGGTTTCCTCCAATCAGAGCTGAGTGTGTTTGTCATGTGACTGAGTGGAAGGAGGAGAACTAATGTGTGACTCTCCCAGCAGGTTGTTGTGTTTGTCTGCTATGCATCAGTGTGAGGACAGAGGAGGGAAGATCTCTGGGGAACAGGAGAACCAGAGCAAAGCTCAGAGGTGAGATGAGCATCTCTAACTGTCAGAGCTCAGCATCACATCACTGCTGTCATTATTCATACTCACAGCTCTGTGTGTTGAAGCCCAGAGCAGGACTGTCATTTATTCATTGATCTCATTTTGTGTTTTCATTCAGAACTTGCTGCTGCAGTTTGCCGACGTAAACTTAAATGTGGCCTGAAGAAGAAGTTCCAGAGAGTGTTTGAGGGCATCGCTAAAGCAGGACAGCTGACCCTCATGAATGAGATCTACACAGAGCTGTACATCACAGAGGGAGGGACTGCAGAGGTCAATGATGAACATGAGGTCAGACAGATTGAAGCAGCATCCAGGTTCGCACACAGAGCAGAAACAAGCATCAGACCAGAAGACATGTTTAAAGACTCAGCTGGAAGAGATGGCCCAATCAGAACAGTGATGACAATGGGAGTGGCTGGCATCGGGAAAACAGTGTTAACACAGAAGTTGACTCTCCTACGAGATACCTTTCATGGTACATGGCATTTTAATGAACAAGAAATTAAAGAAGACAAGGGTGGTAAAAAAAAAAAATAAATTCAGTGACTGTAGTTATGATCTTGTTGTCTCGCTACTCAGTTTCTCTGCATCTATAATACACATATTCAACACTTGAAATTGTTATTTATTATATTATTGAGTTATGAATCGACTGTTTTTGGCAGGCTTTTTTTTTTAAATGCATATTTTACCTTCAGTTGTCATGGTAAGGAGAATGTTCTTCTTTTTTTAGTCTTGGAACCTATTTTAATAGATTCCTTAACCCCAAAAAGGTACACTTTGACACCAAGTTTGTCATTATAGCTATACCAGAAGCAAAGGTATGGGCCTCGAAAGTGTGGCCAAAATGTGGTCTCACTTGTGTCTTAGGATAAATTTATTTCTATGGCCCTGAGGTACCTCCATGCCAAAGGGAACCTTTGCATCATGACTTGAAGTCAAAAGTCCCTTAACCTTCCTCCTAAACTGATGTAATGACAGTTTAAAGCAAAGAGGTTGTATCTTTTCCTTCTCATATCCACTCTGCAGTAATAAAGCTTTTACAGTCTCTCCTTATAATAAGTAGCCACCATTTTTTCCACATAGTGACATCAACTTTTCATTTTCTGTCCTGAGGTGACCTCGGCTTTTAATCGCTTCATTTGAAGCGATTGTGATGCATCATCACAGGTTAAGGCCTTACTGAAGTAATGGGTTGTGACTTAACAAAACCATCCATCCATCTATAAACTGCTTAATCCTCATTAGGGTCATGGGGGCTGGAGTCTATCCCAGCTGACTCACCTGGACAGGTAATTAGTCTATCACAGGACTGCACATAGAAATAAACAAACAAGCACACTCACATTCACACCTAGGGACAATTTATGATTACCAATTAACAATTATTATCAATTATTGTGAGGTGACAGCGCTAACCACCGACTCACTGTGCAGCCTCTACTTAATTAACCGATTAGAAACTATTTGCAACCTAAGTTGAACTCAGCTAATTGTATATATATATATATATATATATATATATATATATATATATATATATATACGGTACTGTTTTTAATGTGCATTTGTGTATGTATGTGTAGCTATATATCCATATGGTGCTGCTTTCAGGTGGAATGCACAACTCATATACACATCATGAGTAACATACATTATGTACATAGCATATTTTTATATACATTTTTATATTGTGTGTGTGTGTGTGTGTATAGTGATATTTTATACTGAGATTTTTTAATTTTTTTACCAATCTGATGGTGACCAAGTGCCCCCAAATTTTGTTCAAATATCCATCAACTAGTGTGTTATTAATGACAATAAAGTGGCTATTCTCCTCTCTATTCTCTATATATCAGACCTTATGATTCACCTTCCACACCAGCTAGCGGCGCTGCTGCACCAATTCGTCGTTCGCCAGTCGCTAATTAAACCTCAAAGAAGAAGAAGAACATCAGCGGCAGAAACGGCAGCAGAAGAAGAAGACGTCCATCCACGCTGCGGGTCGCTGCTGTGGTCGTGAGTAGCGGTGGGATAATAATAATAGTAGTAATAATCATAATATAATAACTACTGCAGCTAATTCTTCTAGCTTATTTATACTAAAACTATCATTATTATTAATAATAATAACAGCTCCTGCAGCTAATGTTACTAGCTTATTTCTATTAAAATTATCATGAATAATAATGATAATAATAACAATAATAGCTATCACAATAATCACACTAATTTACACTGTAGTGTCTTAACCCTATTATTTCAATAAGTCAGGTAATTTGCATAAATTATATTGCAGGGTCATAATCCAGTAATTTGTTAAAGTACAGAATATGGCAGGTCACGTTTAAATGCCATGTTTATTTGCATTATGTATCATACTGTAGTGTGTTAACCTTAAATGTTGAATTAGTAAGGTAAAGAGTGCTTTGAATGTTTATATATTAGGGTTACAACCCTACGATGTTATTTATTACGTGATTTACTTGTTTGATTAAAGAATGTTACAGTTTAGAAACTACAATAGTGTGTGTGTGTGTGTGTGTGTCTGTGTATATATATATATATACACATATACACACAGATACATATATACGGATACATATATACAATTTTATATATATTTATACATACATATTCTTGTCGTTTCTTAACTGTTTCTTAACTGTAATATTCTTTAATCAAACAGGTAAATTACATAATAAATAACGTGTCATAGGGTTGTAACCCTAATATATCAACTTGTTAGTTAAATTCATAATGCCTAGCTACTAGTTTCAAGTTTGCTGCAGAAAGGGGCACAACAGCTGCAATGTTGACGATATTTTAACAGCACATCTTTTCACTAATATTAAATGTTTTTTTAAAAAACAAATTTGCACTGTTGTTTGTTCAGTTATATTTAATGTTGTTATTTATCATTTTTTTCCTCGAAAAGGAAGAATCTAGTTTCCCATGTTCTCTTTTCTGCTGGCCACTGATTCATGTCATATCTATCTTTTTATCCATCTATATTCAGGGTCATATTTTAGGGTAATTAGCTATGGATTTTCAAATTTATTGAATAGAACAAAGTGCCATAAATGTTCTCTCTAGCACTTAGAGAGCAGTCATCTTGATAGAAGCTGTCCTTTGATTTTAGTACTGAAATGAATGAAAACTGCTGTGATCTTTGTGTGGTTTCTCATATTTCAACATGCAAGCATTTCATTATTCCCTGCGGACCCACAAACTCTGAGCCAAACCACACCATCACTGGGCCTGTGAAAAAGCTTCTCTGTTTGGTTCCATGTATTCTAGCCAGACATTTGCCAGTTGTACAGAACAGCTCGTACACTCTCGCCCAGCAGTTTTACTGCAATTCCACACAGGTCAGCCGGCATGCTGAGGACGCCAAGAGGAATTTCAAATTCCCTAATTCTTTGGTGAATGTGGAAGGAGCTGATAATCATCTGCATTCCTCAGTCCCTCCCTCTTCAAACCCACAGGACCCCCTGCTACCTCAACACAATTCAGTACACTCAGCAGTCCTAACCAGGACGTGCTTCCTTAAGATGAACTGAACTAGTTTCTTTGACCTTTGAGATCTAGAATTGACCTGCATTTCTAAAGTATATATTATTAATGTCAGTTGATTCAGGGTTTATCTATTTTCTGTTTTGTTCTTGCTTATTTCCATTATTTGAATCCAGTGTTTGCAGGTGTACGTCCACCATTAAAGGATCTTATGCAAGCAATACGCTTGATCACAATCAATACAGTACAAGGCACAAGCTGTCATTATGTTTTTTACAAGACAGAGTTTACTGTTTTCTGGATCATTATCACTGACTATGTTATCTCATTGAATTCAGCTCTGCTCATGATTCGTTGATAGCTTCACAGCAGTTCAATTCAAACCTTATTCATTTTCCTTCTCCAGAGAAAAGTAATTTCTAAAGCTCTCTGATAAATCACCCAGACAAACAATGAATAGATGGATAAATGAAGTCTACAGATCACTTGACCTATTGGATATTTGATTCGTTTAAAGACGGGCCTGTTAAAAGCACAATGCAAGCAAGCAATATAAACAGCTTTGACTTGTGAAATATTGACCATTTAAATCCTTTATGACCTGTACATTTGATGGAATGGGTTTTTTAAATCAATAATTATCTAACTGGACAACAACAAGCACAGGAAACCTTCAACACAAAAACTACTGCAACTGATTATCTAGATAGGAATGATTGGACTTTTCAAGGCACATCAGCAGCAGCTTGTAACTCAAAACCAGTGTGAAACCTTAATCCTACCAGCAGAGGAAATAAGGGAAAGAAATTTGATGCTTTAAGAGCCTCCCTGCACCCTGATGGGATTTGGATTTAGCGTCACTTTATAAATCTCCAGCAGGATCTGCAGCAGGATGGCTGCTAGTGGCAAGCACTGCTTTGAGCCTTTGTATGTGAATCTAAAATGAGTGTAATTAGGTAAAAGTGAAAGGCTAATGTGAACATGCAGACAGTTATGGCCAACACCTCCGGGGCCACATATGTTCCCGTGTAGTTTTCCTGCAGCATCTCCATCAATCTGCTCCCCTTTTATCTGTCTGAATACAGATAAAAACTGTCGATAGTGTTTAAAATGTACATCGTGCTGTAATGCAAAGTGCGTGATCCAACTCTGGATGAGTATCTTTGTTGCACATCATCCCCTCCCTCTCTCCATTCATTCTCTATTATCTCTTCACTGTTAAACAAAAGCAAAACTGCTGAAAATGTACTTCAACACTCATGAGTGGACTGTCCACATTCCTTTTTCAAAGTCAAAGCTAAAGGACTGTATTATGATTACACCACACCGAAGTGTTCCTCATAGCTTTGATTTAACAATAAATAATGAGGTTTGCATAAAGATACTGGTCAAATACTTTGAAAAAAGAGCATAGGATGACACATTTTATTGATATGAATCCTTCACAGTAACAAACAGCTTTGCTAGTGAGAAGCTTTAAGGTTGAAAACATCCTCTTGTTCCACAGTGTCTGATAGCATCGCATACTTTTTCTGTATCAGCTTGTTTCAGTTCTACATTGAGCTGAAGCTGAAGCTCTAAAAATATGTTCAAACTCAAGACTTGAACGTACTCTAGATGAATCATTGGACCCACATTTCCAACAAAATTTAGGCAATGTAATGTAATCTTGTACAGTTTGCAAAATAAAATTTAAAAAACTATGTTAAAAAAAAACTGTCTGCACCCCATGTGTTTGTAGATGTTTAAATGGTTAATGTGTAATATGATAATCTAATATGTCAAGTAAAGTTTGTTTTTTTTAATGACCTGAGGATATTTACACAGAAATGCATGCAAACCCAGCCAGTCATGTCTCTATATTTGCAAATTTTGCACATTTTTTCCTGCATGTTTTGCATATTTAATCACTATTTATTCATTTAGCAGTTCTGTCACATTTAAAGCTTATAATGCAATTCCAAATTCCTGCCACGAAGCCTGTTAATCAAAAATGTAGAAAGAGACGAGCTTATTTAAACCACCGACAAATTCATCTTTAAGTGATTTCATTAAAAGCGCTAAAACAGACGCTAGAAAGCTACGGTTCCTCTTTTTTCACCATTCAGCAGTGTGAGCTGCTTGTGTGCCATATGTGGAAATGCTTAGTGCACACTTTTACAAACAGCACGGGAGCAAATCAATCTTGTAAATGCACCCAAAGGTGAAATTATTAATGGTTCTAGTAGTTTTTTTTTGTTTGTTTTTTGGCCTCACTGCCAAACCTTTTTTTTACATTTGTGCTGCATTTTAGGTTATATTTTGATGTGTTTTTTCCATTTATTCGCAGGCTGTTCTTGTGTTTTAGGCCAAAATGTGTGCCAGAGTTTTGGGGTTTACGTGGAGACTGTGACCTCCTGTCCAGGTCAGCTTATATTTCATTGCATCCTGATTCTCTGACATGTAGTATGTTGGGTGGGGGGAAGGGTATAAAGAGGAAGAGTGTGTGTGTGTGTGTGTGTGTGTGTGTGTGTGTGTGTGTGTGTGTGTGTGTGTGTGTGTGTGCGTGCGTGCGTGCGTGTGTGTGCGTGCGTGCGTGCGCGCGCGCGCGCGCGTGTGTGTGGTTTGGAGGAGGTGGGGGTGAAGAATGCTTGGTATGTGCGGACGACAACAACATGAAAGGCGACGAGTGTGCAGCCCCAGCGATTGTGCGTCCGCAAATCAAACCCAAATGCGCCTTGCGTCCTTTTAGAAACTGAGCCGTAGACACCAGACGTCCCGACGCGCCTTTGTCGCCCAAAAACCGACCGCCGGTGCGAGTTTTAGCGAGGCGGCCACGCAATTTATTTGATGTCAAACACCCTGCAGAGGCGGAGATGGTTTGGTCTGTAGTAGGTGGGACTGCCGAGCGGTCTGCAGCAGGACGTCGTAGATCAATGAACCGGACCGGAGGGTTGGTCCATCGCCTGGTGTGCATCTGACTGTATAGATGTGTCAGTATACCTATGCAGGACCTTTTATTTTTCTGTCCTGATAAGCGGCTCGGTTCAGTATGCGGATGTTATAAAGCGACTCTCTTGTTCTTTCCTTCCAACCGCTCGGATTCCGTCTCCACTGGCTCATCGTTGCGATTTTAAAAAAAAATATATTTTCTGGGAACTAAAATACATCCGTAACCTCCAGGATGATCTTTGCAAACACGGGCAACCCGCTGAAGACAGCCAATCGTAAGCAGGTAGGCCTTAAAAACATTATTATTCCCCTGCCTACTTTTCCCCCCTCCTGCTCACATATCCTGAATAATAGCACATGACATTGGGAAGCCCTTTCTGTATTTCATGTGGAATATTTTTAAATATGCAAATTATATAAATCCTGTTTTTAAAAAATGCTATCAGACTGATCCTGTGGGAGGTTACACGCAGGGATAAGAGCGGCTGCTGACCCGATCTATAGCTCCACAAGCAATACTTTAATTATTATGTCCGTATAACCTTGTTTGCCCCGTCACTCGCCAACTCTGGTCAATATGTATGACGGTAACTGTAGTCCATTTTTATAGGTTAATGCATTCTGGGTGAATCGAGATCCAGAGAGAGGGAGGGCTGTAATGTAATGTATGTCAGTGTGCTGGAGTGAACTGTGCTGCCTTGCATTCTTCATTTTGACCTCTCAGGTGAACACATCTGTAATTGAAGGCCTCTCTGAGCTTCTTTCCTGCTTCCCCATCACACCTTCTGATTAGATGGGAATGGAGGTGAGAGGCAGCTGTTATTTCAACATCTGCTGATGGAAATGTAAGCAGATGAGGGTTCAGTTTTCCCCCTGCAGCGTGCAAAAGGAAGAAGGAAAAAAATACCTCAGATTAAGCTGTAGTATTTATCCATCATAAGGTTTCTGTGTGCTACTTTGAAGGCAGGAAGCTCGTATGAATCCCTGCAGGGGGAAGGCTGAGCTTTCCAGTGGAGGTGTTTAATCTGCTATAAGATGCCCCTGTGAAATATAGCTGCCCTCTAATCGAGACCTGAACCCCTTGATGGTCTCCAGCAAAGTTCACATGGTAATTGCACACCAACAAAAAAATGCAAGGCCTCTGCTTGTGCACACAACAGGCCAAACAGATGTTCCCGCCACAGCAATCAATTCTTCATCTGTAGAAGAATGATCATTTAAGCATCACACGGCACTGGAAGAATGGCTCTGTGTTATTTGTTTGGCGTGGCTATGCATGGCTCTGGCTCTTGAAGTGGATTGTCCTTTGGTTATGGACAGATGGTACGATTCTGCCATGCTTTTGTCTTTGATCTGATCCGGAGAGGGTTTGGGGTGGCTGGGAGTGATTTTAATGAATGAGTAAGGGGAAGGAAATGCCTTGCAGGGCAGTGTGGCGTGGTTTGGCCCGCAAGTATGAAGAGAACTGTGGGCTTCTGATAAACACTACAGCAGGATGTAAGATGTGAACGCAGATTTAATCACACTGTGATTCACCGAGGCCCACCTACAAGAATGTACTCTGGTATTTGGCTGGACGGAATCATCTTTTTACAGCATCTAGGAGCGTAAAGGTCAAACCCACCTGCCAACCAAAAAACCCAGACAGTGGGAGGACAATTATTCAAATCCTTTACTTAAGTAAAAGTAGAAATATTTTTGTTTAATAATACTCCATTACAGGTAAAAGTAAGTCAAAATGTTAAGTAAAAGCACATAAATTTACCTAAAATGTTCACAGTGCAGTGTTATATTCCAAATAATCTATCTTTCAGATGTAATTTTTCAGTGTGTTGCTGATTTTAATCAGTTTATGCACTAATAGGTAGTCAACTAGGACCTCAAAGTTGCACTTAAGTACAGTACTTAAGGTCAGTTTTGTGTCACAAAGCAGAAAACTGACTGCAGTGTGGATCAACGATGAGGAGTTTTTATCACATTTAAGTAGAGCACAGCAGTGGCTTTCAATACATCATGTCGAATAAAGTCGGATTGTTCCTTGGCTGTGTTTCTGCATTTCAGATGAGATGTTCTTGTGATCACTGTTGACCTGAGTTTAAATTAGATTATATTAGCGTCCATGCACTTCCTAACAGTGGGTTTCCTGTGTGCAGTCCTACCCCATGACTCCGTCCAGTCCCAGCAGCAGCAGCAACAGCAGCAGCACAGGCCTGGAGCAGCTCAGCAAAACCAACCTGTACATCCGCGGCCTGCCTCCTGCTACCACAGACCTGGACCTGGTCAAACTCTGCCACCAGTGAGTACACAAACACATGCAGTATGAACATTACAATTACGCGTGCATGTGTGCATGCAAGTGTGTTGTCACTATTATTCTAATGGGATCAGTAGTGGGAAAACATGTGAATATCATTGAAAGACCTCATTTAATAAAAGTCTTTACCTGACTGCAGTGTATAAAAATACATAAAAGTAGCATTATGGTATTATTTTAGGTCTAAATTAAGGGTAATGCAACTATTAAGTAATGTTTTTGGTTAATTATTTCTTAATTCTACATTTGAGAAACAGACTTGATATCATTTTTTCCTTTTTTTTAATAAAAATATCCTTTTTTTTTTTTTTTTAAATTAAATTATGTGACTTTAGTATAGGTTAAATATGAAGCTACAGCCAGGAGACGGTTAGCTTAGCTTAACACTGAAACTGGTGAAACAACAACCCTTGTAAAACCACATAGCTTTTTTACATTTATGTTTTTCTAACATTAAGTAGTGAGTATTTAAAGAGCTGTAAATATTAGTTATGTTTTGTTACCTTTACACAGAGCTAGGCTAGCTGTTTCCCCTTGTTTCCAGTCTTTGTGCTAAGCTAAATATGAAGCTATAGCCAGGACACAGTTAGCTTAACACCAACACAGAAAATGGGGAAACGGCTAACCCCTGTAAAACCACATAACTGTTTTACACTTAATTTTTGTTCTATTAACTAGTGAGTTTTAATGAGCTGTTAATAATAGCATGTTTTGCTACCTTTGGACAGAGCTAGGCTAGCTGTTTCCTCTTGTTTCCAGTCTTTGTGCTAAGCTAAATGTGAAGCTAAAGCCTGTAGAGGGTTAGTTGAACTTAGCTCCCACACTGAAAATGGGTAAATAACTAACCCCTGTAAAACCACGTCTTTTAACACTTTACTTTTTGTAACATTAAGCAGTGAGTTATAAAGGGCTGTAAATATTGGGGTTTTTTTTTGTTACTTTTGGACAGAGCTAGGCTAGCTGTTTCCTCTTGTTTCCAGTGTTTGAGCTAAGCTAAATATGAAGCTACAGCCAGGAGAGGATTAGCTTAGCTTAACACCAACACTGAAATTGAGGAAATAGCTAACCCCTGTAAAATCACATTGCCTTTTAACACTGTAGTTTTTTGTAGCATTAAGTAGTAAACCTTGTAAAGGCTTTTGATATTAGTTATGTTTTGTTACCTTTGGATGGAGCTGGGCTAGCTGTTACCTTTGTTTCCAGTCTTTGAGCTAAGCGAAGCTACCCAGCTGTAGCTGATTAGGTAGCTTAATATTTGCTTTGCAGATAGGGGTAGCATCATCCTTCTCTGAAACTTCTGGCACCAGAACAACAAAATGCATTTCCCGAAATGTCAGAGTATTTGTTTACAAGTTTCTTGGCCTGAAGAATGTAATTATTTTGGATTTCAACATTTTTTTAAATGGATTTCCTCCATGATAAGCAGAAACATGCTGCCATTCCTTCCTTTTCTTTCAATTTCTTGGTATATTTTGTCATGGAGAAGAGGGACAGGTTCACACATGCACTGTGCCGCACTGATAAGCGTTAAGTCCACTGAGAATAGCCTGTATGCATATTAACACGCCAAGCATTCAAGCTGTAAGGACTGACAGTTAAAACTTGAGGTGGACGTGCAGGACGTCTACGCCTTTACTTGCAAAGTTTACAGCATATTTTGTGTAAACAGTGACAGCTCATGCAAGTTAGACTTATGTGTCTTTTACTGAGTATACAGGTTAAGAAAAATACCAAGTGCCTGCTGTTTTAGTGCAGAACCATCAATGTTGGCATTCAAAAATGGACACTGGTTTAACCATAGTGTACACTGACACATATAAATGCTCCACCTCTATAAACAGACACATATGGAATAGACATAGCTCAACTTGGGTATGTGAAGTGGACAGTAAAAATAACTGTTTTTTAAAAACAACCAAAAAAGGAAATCAGCCCAGCAGATAGACATGTTTGATACATGTAGATACCATAGGTCCGAGTGGTTTGTGCGGCGGATGCCATAATTAGTGGAATCTCAATTCGTCCCTTTTCCCTCACAATCACAAGCATATGGAGTGAGGCATCTACCCATGTTACCAGCAGCAGCAGCAGCTGTTTGTGTCCTGTTTGCTTGTGTTTTGTTCATGTTCCCAATGGTGTTTGCCAGCACAAAGCAGAAATGAAAGCGCTTTTCATAGCAACAAGGTCTGAATGGTGATGTTAGCTAGGCATTCAGTCTGTATGGTGTGTGTGTGTGCGTGTGCGCACGTGTGGGTGTGTGTGTGCACTACAGCTCACAGTTTGTGTCACAGTTCAACTTCAGTGTAAAGTTAGAGATGAAGCAAAGCCTGAAACATTTAAATTGGGTTCATAGTATTTGGAAGCCTGTAGTAGAGAGCCGTGATGTATTGTTCGTGCCTCCGTAAATATGGCGAGTTTTTATTATTTTCATAAACTGATCTTTGCTGCTTGTGTTGTCTTTTTTTTTTTTTTTAGAATCACAATAATGATAAATGATGAGGCTCTCTGCACATATTCCTCTGGAAATGGATACACAGAAATTACATTTTCATTTACAATGCATAATGAGAAGACTGAAGCAATGACGAGACCTGTCTCACTTGTTGAATTATTGTTGTTTACGAGAGTTGTTTCGTTGTGCACCTAGGTATGGAAAGATTCAGTCTGCAAAGGCAATCCTGGACAAGACCACCAACAAGTGTAAAGGTCAGTAAGGTTACTAACATGATCAGTGCTGTAGAATTAGAAAAAGAACATTTGACAACCACCTGATTTAAATTGGACACTTAAAGTAACTGTTTGTTTTAGATGATGCCAGATGATTTCTGAAAACTTAACGTGTTGATTTTCCATACCTTCCAGGCAGTTTGCATTCACGTTCATATTGTATGAAAATCCAATTTGCAGCGACTTGATACTCTCTTGAGTTGGTAATCCATCAGTGTAAACGTGAACCGTGAACATGTCTGCTTTTATTTTTGTCAAACTTCTGTTGTTACACGACACCATAGTTGGAAATGCAGACTGTTCTGAAAAGTCTTCAGTACGCTTCAACACCGTTATAACGTATGTTTGACAAAAATAAAAGCAGATTATGATGGATCACCCAATGCATGCAGGTTTAGTGTCTCCACAAACAGATTTTCACACCTAATGGAAATAAATGGAAAACAGTCAACTGGCTGTATAATATGAAAACACATTCAAAAATCAGACACACCATAGTATGCTTTGGAAAATGGTGAAAAGGCTTGGCAGGATATATATATATATATATATATATATATATATATATATATAACA
Organism: Amphiprion ocellaris; assembly: GCF_022539595.1. NCBI lineage: Eukaryota > Metazoa > Chordata > Actinopteri > Pomacentridae > Amphiprion > Amphiprion ocellaris. The sequence continues at coordinate 5,107,316 of NC_072766.1, forward strand.
GCAACATGTTTTACATTGAGGTGATACCGTCGGCTTGAAGTGACGCAGTGATCAGAAAACTCTTTGTTGTACAATTTGCACATAACCAGGCTTTTATCCAAGTGGCCATCGGGAAGATTTTTAAAAGGAAACTTTCTGCCCCACAAGATCAATCCCCTCTTCTTTCACTGTTCACCAGTGCCTGACTTCACTCAGTACTCCCTGTGCTTCTTCTTCATGGCTACCAACAGACTTTAGGTTCATTACCGCCACCTACTGGGCTGGAGTGTTCATCAGCATTACTGGTGTGCCAGAAATGAGGGAACTGAGGAGGGTGCAACTAATTGCGTCAACATTTTTTACGCGTTATTTTCACGGTAATTCATTAATCGCAATTAACGCGTTAAAGTCCCGGCCCTAATATATATATATATATATATATATATATATATATATATATATATATATATATATATATATATATATATATATATATATATATATATATATATATATACACACTGTCAAAAAAGTGGGTCAGACATAGACGCTGATTTAGTTATTAAAGGAATTGTTCCAAATTTTGTCTTAAAGACTCTGGGAAGTCATAACATAGATAAAATCCAAAGCCTTTGCACAGAATAAACAGACACAATATAATGTGTTCATTGTGAGGTTTAGAGGTGCTGGTAGAGAGGTTTTTTATCATTTGGCAAAGCTAGAGTAGTTGTATTGTTCTGTTTCCAGTGTTCATTCTAAGCCAAACTAACTGGCTGTTACTTAGTTCTTGCACAAAGTGAAAGTGGCATTAGTCTTGTCATCTAACTGTGACGAATTATTGAACTGTTCCTTCAAAAATGTCTCCAAAATATGCAAATTATTAAATATTTTATGTCATGTAAAAATACAGCAAGATTTTATATAAAAAATGAAGATGTGAAAAATATGTTTACCATCCTAAACAGTAATTATCAATGTAATGTATAGCCCACCTTTCTGTAGTAGTGATAAGACAACGTATGTTATAGATGGTTCTTATTACTTAGTGACTGCTGACATAAATACTCTTCTACAAATGACAGGTTATGGCTTTGTGGACTTTGACAGCCCAGCAGCTGCTTTAAAGGCAGTACATGCTCTGAAAACCAGTGGCATACAGGCCCAGATGGCCAAGGTGAGTTGGTACAGGCGTGTGTGTGTCTGTGTGTGTGTGCATATTTGTCATGCTTGTGAACATCTCTTTGGACTTGGGCTTTTTTTAACGCATGCATGCTTGTGTCCAGTGTGTGCTGAATGACATTAGACTGGTCACATGACCTCAGCTGACAAGCTGTTCTTCCCGTGACCCCATTTACTTTCACTGTAGAAACCAGATGTCACGTCTCTCTCTGCCAAATAACCTGTCAGTCAGTATGACATGTTATACACAGGACTTCCAGCTCACACCAACACTAACGCAGCGTTTGGGTGAGGTTACATTATATAGATCGGACAGATTTTTCCCAGCATTATTCCTATGTCATTTGGTGTCAGCGGTTACCATTTATGCATACTGATGTGGGCATATCTGCACCAAAGCACCAGTACAGTACTACTGCTATGAGCCGTTTTTGATCCTCTGTGACCAATTGGAAGTAAAGCAGACCAGTTCTTTACAAGTTCTGAAACCATTTTTAGATGACAGACAGGATATTTTTGCATCACATCTGTGATTAGTCTTGTAGTGGGCAGCAGAAATGGTCTGTGTCATTAAATTTCTTTCAGTCCTTTCCCTTTCCTAGCCTTGCCTTTGTCGCTGTCCTTAAATCCTTCAGCGATGAAGGGTTGCTCTCTGGAGAACTGCATATAGCTGCTTTGTGTGGAACAAACATGGCAGAACACCGTTTGTGTGTTGGGGTAGCTAGGCTACGCTGCTCTCCTGCTGTTTCTAGGGAAAACCATAGAGACCCAGAGCTGCTGCAGAGTATAGATGAAGTGTGTCTCAGTGTCTGTGGTTATGTGTGCGTATAGGAGAGCTTAATTTTCTTCCCAAAAGCCATCACCACCCTGAACTCTCACGTCTCACACCCAGCCAACAATATAATGTGAAATGTGGAATATACACCACTACCTCATTTACTTTGCTATTTATATTCACACTGTTATTTATATGTATATTTGTAAATAGACTGTTTTGCACTATTTTTTTAAGATTTCTTGCACTGAAAAGGAGAAGCTTTCCAATTTTGTTATACACTGTATAATGACAATAAAGCATATTCTATTCTATTCTATTCTATTCTATTCTATTCTATTCTATTCTATTCTATTCTATTCTATTCTATTCTATTCTATTCTATTCTATTCTATTCTATTCTATTCTATTCTATTCTATTCTAATAATGTTTGTTTAACCAAATGTTCCTCTGACCCTGAACCATACTTAAGCTGAGTTCAAACCAGATCTGCACAGACAAGTTTGTGCACATAGCATTCAATATACGTCTTCTTTTCCATCTTCTTGTATGTGAGTAGCAACAGGAGCAGGACCCCACAAATCTGTATATTTCCAACCTGCCTCTCTCTGTGGATGAGAAAGAGTTGGAGAACATGCTGCAACCCTTCGGCCAGGTCGTCTCCACACGGATCCTCCGAGACTACAGCGGCAACAGCCGAGGCGTGGGCTTTGCCAGGTCTGTCTCAGCATACCAACAGAAAATGCATTCATTTCTTTCTCTGCTAAATTACGTTTAATCCTGTAAACCCCAAAACCTGCCGGCAAGGGTTGAAAGGCATCTTATCTCTAAGAAAAAGTTGCCAAAACGGCGCCATTTAACAGAGCCACAAAATGTAAAAATCAGGATAAAATGTTAGATTTTCAACTTTCTGACAGTCTGTGAACTACTGATCTGTGACGTGACGTTCCATCAGAAAAGTAACCCAATTTGAAGCTTAACATTCTAATATGTCAGCAAAACCACTATCTATATGTCTAATTTTAAAATTTGCCAAAAATTTCCTTTCATGCAAAAAAAAATATTCTGCTCTTCCACTGCAACTGAGAAGCTATGACTAACTCATTTGTAAGCAGCAGTCATGTGACTAAAATTTAGGGACTTTTTGGTTGAACTGGGCTGAACCGCAGGCTGTGTTTAAACAGAAACGATAGGACAAAAGACAGGACTTTATACTGAAGTGAAAAATGAGCCCACTGTGAAGAAAGGTACAGCAGGAGCAGAAAATGTCTAGAAACTGCTCAGGGTTCAGAGAATAAAAGTCGTTGCAGAATGAACCTCCAGAAAACCTATGATGTCAAAAGTAACATCAAATTTTACTCATATAATATTCTCTAGTGCTTAGCAATGACACTCTGTAGCCTGTGTTCAAGCACAGTAATTCATAAACAGTGAATTTTTATTAAAAATAAGATTGGCAGCAAATTCTTTATTGTTATGGTATGTTTTTGATCTTATATAACACAATAAATCACTGGAGGTTTAATTTTATTGCAGTTCAGAGCAAGAAAGACTACATTCTACCCTCAATCTTATTAAACGGCGTCAGTCATACCCTCTTATCTGTATTCCAGTCATGCCGAACAATACCACTTTGTGTTAAAGAAGCTTCTACTGTATATGGCCTCTGTGTGATTTGATGGTGACTCATGGTTGTTGTTTTATCTTTCATCCCGTCAGGATGGACACAACAGAGCAGTGTAATGCAGTCATCTCCCACTTCAATGGGAAGTTTATCAAGATGGCTTCAGGAGCTCTGGGTAGGAAAGAAGATCACCTTTCTGCATGCCTTCATTTCAGTGAAAACTGTGGAGGCGGTGATGATTAATTGTTGAGTGGCTGTTAATATGTCGGTTTTGTGCTTTGCCCCCAGCTCCTTCTCAGCCTTTGCTGTGTAAGTTTGCAGACAGTCAAAGGAAAAAACACGCTCACAGCGGATTCGTTCCCAATGGGCAAACGGGGGATCTCAGACTAGTATGTATCCGCTGGTCATCTTGCATGTTTCTGCTTCTTATAAAGTGATGAAGCTCATCCATATAATGGGCTCAGAAGAATATATAAAGTTTTTTAAGCAAGAATGGGAAGATTGCATATACATTTTTATATAACTCTATCATGAAGTCCAACAGTAGAAAGACAGTTTTCACAATCAAATCTTTAGGTCTTCATTCCCAACAACGGAGTTCACAGGCAAAATCATTTACTGTTTTATAACAGTTGTATTTAAATGGTCTATCTTGCATTCCAGGCATTTAAGACACAATTCTACACATTAAAATTAAACCCCTGTTTGCATTTTTGATGGTACGCATACTTTGACGTGTGGGGAGTTTGTAAAGCCACACAACCAAAAGAAAATGGAAAAAAATAGTACTACAAATGCTAAAGTTATTACCCATTATAAACTCATTCCAACTGATAAATTGATCATGTCAGTATTCACAGATTATTATTTAAAATAGTTTTAATTTGTCTGAATATTTGATCTCACATTACTCTGTTTCCTCTCCTCAGGGTGCGATGACTCTCACCTATGACCCCTCCTCAGCCGCTATACAGAATGGGTAAGCTATACTCTGGATATAGCTGTTCATGGCATCTTTTAACTTTTTACTAGCCTCATATTTTTTCTGTTTGCTTGCCAGGTACTATCCTTCTCCATATCCGGTGACCAACAGGATAATGACTGTACAGCCTGCAATGTCTCCCTACATGTCTCCAGTCTCTGCTTACCAGGTACTGCAGAGCTGAATTTAAATGATCTCTCTCTCACCGTCTCACTCTCTTCTCCTCTATGTTGCATTCGAGGTTATGGTGTGTATGTGTGGGTTAGGGTGTATTTTTGATTGTGTGTGGGTTGCACAGGTGCTATAGATGTAAGAATAGGTGTTAAAGCTTCCCTGGGCTACCTCACACTTTCAGCAGCTCCATGTGGCAGCGGATTACCGTTTGAATTTTTTAGTGCGTTCACAGCTTGGTCAGCCAGTAGATCACGTAATCTGACAGTAAGCTTGGTAGTTCATAGGAGTGAAGTCGTCAAAGAAACACTCCTCGTTTCTGCAGGTACAGTCATCGTCTCTGAATCACGCTTGCTGTGATTTAGGTTTTTTTCTCATCGCTGCTTAATATTTCACTCATAAGCTTTGATTCATTACTTTCTGTGCAGCGGAAACACATCAAACTACTGATAAGGTCTGTCTCGAAATTCATTTGCAAAGGAAGCATGATTCTCTGGGGTTTTGTTTAGTAGGCTTGCAACATACGATAGATGTTTTGAATACTCCTGTGACGGATGGTCCACTGATAAATTCACAACATGTTTGGGGCTTCCAGACGTGTCTGATAGATATTTTCATCATGTGAGGAGTTGTAAGAAGCTCAAAGAGTCTCTTCATGTAGTTTGTCCAAGAAAAATGTCCCAACTTCTGTGCATCTTCCCACGTCCTGCCATTACACCTGATACCTACCCTTTTCCTTGAGGGCTGTGGAAATACTTACAAAAATCTGTGGTTTGAAGGGTGAAAGGCCAAGAGCCTTCGGGTGGATACCAGCATATCAAGGATGAACCACATACTTTTTTGTTTTACTTCAATACATACTGCAGCAGCCTTTATAAAATACGTACTGTTTCATGCAGTCTACATACTACTGGGACATACTATATTGTCATAATATTGCGCCTTCAACTTTGACCGTAGTCTGCAGTGCAAAATGAGCTGTCTGTATGCTCTCGGTGGCTCAAGTTTGTTTGTACTGGAACAAGACACGGCAATGTGTGCGACATACCTGCACAGAGGATTGTGGGTCAGAATGGCCAGAAACTGGCTTGCATGCTGCAAAATCCAGCCGGACGTAGTAGGACATCTAGGCATTTTTGACATGCTACATTGGCTGTGATATGTGTCAGGGCATATTTAATCTTTTTCTGATGTGCTGTATCGAATGGAAGTATGGATACTTGAACATACCCTAAGACTTGGCTGGCACACGTGGTAACAATTGACTCGGAAGGCTGCCCCTGTTACGGTTACGTATGTAACAAGAAAAGCACTCAGAAAGCACAGTCCTCCACCAAGGCTGCTCACTCATTGTATGATTTCCGATGGCTGAAATCTTGAAAAAATTTGTTTCAGAAATCACAGCAACATAGAAAGTGGTTGTTCAGTATAGAAGTACCCACAAACAAAATGACCTTTCACTGAGCACAGGCATGTGTTATACATGTGTACGTTATGTACAGATACCAAATCACGTGACCTAAATATGTAGCGGACAGCGGCAATTGATGGGACTCAGAAACACCCCCACATTTTAATCAGTTGTTCCTTGGATCATTTCCAATGGATAAATCCTGGTAAGTCTGTAGCAGTGGATTTGTAGTAGGATCACAATCATGTGACGTAGTGTTCACTTGTTGTCATGGTTACAGTGACGCCGTGACGCTATCTGGCAATGATACAGAAATCTTAAACAAATCTGTGGATCCTGACTATAAGCCATATTAGTAATTTCTGACCTTCCCTGAAAATTTCATCCAAATCCGTTAGTCCGTTTTTGAGTAATGTTGCGAACAGACAGATTAACAGAAGGACAAACGTACGCCGATCGTCACATAACTCCCCAGCATTCCTTGGTGGAGTCAAAACACTGAGTATCAGGAGAGCCTTCTGCCACTTTCTAAGAAGTGTTAGAGAACCACTGAGCAGCTCAGAGGAAGGAGGCAGAAACCTCATCCAGGTTGTTAGCTAAAGGTAGCAAGTGACTTGATCAAAACTGGGGACATTGTTGGGAGGTAGAAAAAGAAGTTTACTGAACTCAGACAGACTTCTCTGTAGCTGAGGTCATTGGGGGACTTTAAAAGCTCCAGAGTGCCGTGTCAGCATAGTGGGAACCTGACATGCCTCAAAAAGCTGAAGGCTTGAGCTATTTTTATGCTGTGATGGATGACCGGGATCCCTGGGCAGGAATAGTGGCCTCAACAACAGCTAGATAGATAGATGGATGGATGGATATGCTATATGCTGGTGGAGCTGCGGTGCTTTTGTTTCTACAGACTGTTGCTTTCTGTAGCTGTAAAGTTCATTTGTAACAGCTTAGTTTCATTGAGTTTTCACATTTCATCCGTCTCTCCATCTGTCTCACCCTCCGTCAGGTACAGAGTCATTCCTGGGTGGCACATCAACCATACATCATGCAGCACCCGGTGAGTGAACAACAGCATTCTGTGCACAGGAAATGGGCGTGTGGCGCCGCTACAGTAGCTCAGAGTGTTACTTTAATCAGGCCGTTCTGCTGACACAGTCAATCCAACGACTAAACTTCCCCAAACACAGAGAGCAAGGACTGAGCTGAGACAAGTTCTGGGAAACAGCCGCTCTGTATTTATGTATGCCTGTTGGATTGCGTATGAAAGAGAAATGGAACAACTGAAGAGACATTCAGCCACTGCCCCCCTCCTCCTCCCTCGCTCTGGATCCAGCAGGAAATGCCTGAAGCAGAGACAGTCTTGTGACTCTTTGACTCTTCCAACAGATGGTTTCCAGTGGAACAAGTGTCTCTGCTGATCTGCCCCCTCCCCCACTTTTTTTTTTTTTTTTTGCTAGAAAATGGTCTATTCCCTGAAGGCATCATGTTTTAAAGAATATACTTCTCCTGAAAACTGATTAGAGCTGGAAATGTCACACCTTTTTACTGATTTTAAGAGCATAGAGCTCATTATTTTCAGCCAGACTTTCTGGTTTTGAGCTACATACACGAGTTTTCCACAGTCATACATGCCTTACGTGCCTAACTGCTGTTGTTGTTGGCCCTGTGTGGTGTTTGTGTTAGTTGAGAACGGGTTAATTTAGTTTGTAAAACTCTTTCATGTGATATGAGGCAAAACCGGAGCTGCTTTGTATTGCAGGCTGCTGTGATGTCTCCCTCTGTGGATCCCTCCATGTCACTGCACCCCACAGCCACCATTACTCAGCAGATGGGCCAGTTGTCGTTAGGAAACACTGGAGCGGTGAGTGGAATTCTGGGATGTCCTCCATCACGCACAGCCATGATCAGATTAAATCTGTGTAGCATAATCAGACAGACCGCGCTCACAAATATGACAAAGCGGTAGTTTCATGTTAGTTAATTCCGTAGTATGACAATAATTATCCATAAAGTCGAGGGCTCACCAGCTGCTTCCCAGGGACAGCTTTAATTGGGACAGTTTGCGTAGCATCTGTGAATTAGCAGGTTGAAATCTTTATTTTTCATGATTTATTTTCAAATTTCAAAGAAGATTGCAGTGTATATTTATGATATGTAGTTTCTAATGAAGAGAAAAAACGCAGATGATAAATATATTACCTGATGAAAAACAACTTCAGTGTAGAGCCTCATGTGAAGCAGAACTTAATCGTAGTTAGGTAGTTCAAGTATGTTAGCATTAGCTGTAAAAAAAAAAACAAAAAGAGGAGAAAGGATTTGTGTTTTTGCAATTTAGGTGAGACTGAACGGCATTTCATGTTTTGGTTTTTTTTTGCTGTTACCTGGTGATTTAAAAGTCTGTTTTTCCATTACATGAATGGATTATGCTGAAAATTTTGTGGCACATTTTATTAACTGTGTGTAAGAAGTTTACACGTTGCAGTTTTACCGTGTCTAATAATTCCACCTGGTATTTTAACATTCACACACTACACTACCACCTGCGACCTGAGATCCTCAACGTCCTGGACTAAATGCGGTGCTCAAAGGTTTTCTCAATAGCTGCCCTAAACTGAGACATTTTCCACTGCTCTGTAAAGCCCTTAGGATTAATTGTGCCTTATTTAAAGTGCTTTATAAATACAGTTTACTAGCACAACTGTTTTTCAGGCCTAACTTTCTGTAATCCTACTCATTTGGATTAATTCTTCTTACCTTCTAGTACATTGCTGCCAACTCTGGTGTCCAGGGAGCTTACATGCCTCAGTATCCTCCCATGCAGGCAGCACCGGTAAGTTTCCTGCATCTTTGTCTTCTTCAGCTCTTCATTCAAGTTATTTACTCTCAACTTAGTGTCCATTTAATTATGCTATAAGCTAAGACAGTTCAGTAAATTACCACTGGCCATCCTGGTACAATCATTTTCCCTTCATAAGCCTCTGAGTTGTTTTTAAAGTGTAATGTCCTCTAAAACTATCAATTATCTCAGCACACACACAGCCAGGATAGTTATTATCAGATTGCAAATGAAAGATGCTGTTTTGCATTTCAGGAAAATGGCACGCCACAGCAAGTGGATTCTTCCAACAACTCGTCTCCGTACAGTCAACTCAGCAAGTAACCACAGGTGTGCTTTAGTTTCTACATGGAAGCCCTCTGACGTAAATGCCAACAGGTTGTTTATTTGGGCAACTTTACTGCCACATAATAGTCAAGTTAGGGTGACGCGTTCAAGTAATACACCAGGGTTTAAATGCTGTAAGTGGCTGCTTTGTTAATGGTTGATTAAACAGTCGCTAAGATTTTATAGAGTAATTGCGAATGAGAAATCTACATTTTTTATGTTTTTTGCCTTAAAAAAAAGCATCGCAAAACCACTGAGAGCATTTACTTCAAATTTCTGCCCATAGAACATTTAAAAATTATCTGTTTTGAATTGTAATTTGTGTTTGATTTGATTTTTTATATCACTGTTGAGTAATATTGCATTATGTTTAGCCTCCAAGTAATAGCAATCAAATAAACCAAAATCATAGCTCAGAGAAACTTTCCTCCTTCAGCCAATGAATGTAAAAACACCCTTCAAGTGTCAAAATACCAATAAGCAATACGGATTTTTAAGTGAAAGTCTTTAGATAAACAGAATAAATGCTCAATGTCAAGGATGTAATAATAATTAAGAACCTTTTGTTTATTAAAACTGGCGCTGTATGTCATGGATTCTCATGTTTTTTGTGCTTTCTGTGTCTTTACTTTCAGGCCACATCATCGCTGCTCTTTGAGCCAGAGGGCGGGTGGGAAGTTGCTGATGACATCACAGGGATATAACAGTCGCCGCCTGCTCTGATTAGACCAGAAACATGAACTTTTTGCACAGCCCTGACATTCATAGTGGAAAATGCGGACAGTGTAAATGGACTCAAGCAGTTGGCTAGTCACAGAAAAAAGAAAAGAAAAAAAAACGAAAAAAAAACAAGATTTATTTTGATAAGAAACAACATGCTCTTCTTTCTCTTTTTCAAAGATGCTCAAACATTTGCCAGAGGACACCCTTCCTCCTCCTCTCCCCCCTCCACTCCCCTCCTCCCCCCATTCAAGTATGATGTGATATTAAAATGCATGAGATTGAGACCCCCCCCCCCAACCCCTTTCAAGGTTTCTATGATTTTATGGTTCCTTTATATGTGGTATCTGAAAAAAACCTTGCAGACGTTGTTTGCACTGAAGTTTCTGAACTTCATTTTGGGTTTAAATATTGCCACAGAATAGCTTCAAAAGAAAACTCAGTTTTATGTTCAACTGCACTTGACCGGCGAGACAGATGACCATTTCATTAGGAAATTAATAAATTTAATATTGGAAAAGGTGCCTTCCTTACGTGACATCTAACATTCTCCGACATTTTTTCCATCAAACTCGATCAGGTGTCATACTTCTATCTGATCGATTAAATGTGTGTGTGAAATCATGGAGATTTCCATCGAGTGTTGTGCTATCTAGTCGTCTGGTAGCAATAAAGACAATGAGAGTCCCACGGCAATACCGAGAAAAAAAGAATGGTGACAAACTCAGAGCAAGGTAATTCCTTATTTTCCTATTTCCTTTTTTTAAAAAACGTCAAGACATGACATGAAACCAGAGCCGTACTTTTATGAAATTACAAGTTTTACACCCAAATGGGCATCTTTAAGGAGGGTTTGTTTTTCTCCTGTGGTCAGTTTGACCAGTGATCTACCTCATGGTTCTGCTGGAGTCTGCTGGTGTTGTGGGGGTTTGCAGGTAAAGCCCCTTTTGTACCAGACCGGACCGAGCAGACCAGAAGCCACGCTCAGGAGCTGGCTGAACAGGACTTCTGCCGTTTGTTTCCCACATGCAGCTTTCATTTTCTTCTTGATCTTGAAAAAAAAACAAAAGACAAAAACATTGTGCTTTATTTTTTTTTATCTTTCTTTGTCACGGCTTCTGTTCTGGTGTTTCTTTTTCTCCACATGATTAGTGTTGTTCAGTTGTGATGCTCCATTTTAGAGATTCAAAGTTAGGACAGATATTAGCTTCTTCGTTAAAAAAAACCCACTTGGTTTACTATGTGCTTGAAAGCAATTAATGCAGGATACATGCATTGTTCTGCCTTTGACAGATCTTACATGGCTCACACTGCAAAACTCTCCAAAAATAACGCTACAATTCAGCCAGATTGCCATTTGGTTAAACAAATATCATGCCAAACAATTTGGATTAGTGGAAAAAGTAACTCAGATCTTGCCTCATGCAGAACTGATGCAACAATCATGTGTGAAGTACGTTTAAAATGGCTGTCTTTCACTAGAATGACATGGAAGCTGGAATCACTTGACTGACAGCAAATGTTTCTCAAGAATAACATTTGTAAATTATATACATTCAGGGCCAAAATTGAAAAGTATGTGAGGTTTATTGTTTGCTTTGCTTTGCTTTTTTTTTCTTTAAACCTATGATTTCTGATACGACTATGACACAAGAAAAATGGTGAAAGATCGCGGTGCTTCTCCTCCGATCGGTAGTACTGAAGCAGTAAATGCTCACCGTAGAAAAATACAGCCAGGCTTCTACTGAGTGTACTTTCCAATTCTGAACATTTGTTGCTGGAAAAAATGTAAAAATGAAAAAAAGAAAAAAAAATCTTGTTCTCCTCATTGCTTCCTCCCTTGTCACCTTCTGATTCTCAAACAATCTTCTCCTTGCTCTCTCTCTCTCTCCTTTGAAAACATTGAATAAAAACTGCTGAATAAAAATGCTCTTCTCTTTCTCACATATGACTCCTGTCTCTTTAATTGACTGGTCTTCTGGCTTCCTTATTTTCTTGTTATTGCACATTTGTTATGTAGTTTAAAGGTTAAAGATTGTTTACGGCAACAAAGCTCATAAAAATACCAGTAATGCATTAGTCCATCTCTTGGTATTTTACATCTTCCTTGTCCGTAGGACTCAGCCAAAGACTATATATTTCTGCAGTAACCATATAATAGGTCACATTGAAAAGTCTTGATCATTTCCTAAAGCTGTGTATCACTGTAGGTTTCTTTGTTGGATTGGGGGTTTTTTTTTTTTGGTAATGGTTTAATACAAAATTAGTGCTCCAGTGGACAGCAGAAAGGTGCATGTGGGAAAAAGGAAAGTGCCCATGATTATTGTCAGTGAGTGCGATAGTGTTGCTCATCAACGACTGAACACTCACCTGCATGAAAACCCTCCAAGTGACATTTCTGCCGCTGTATTTTTAATGGAACTGGCCTATTCTGAGTCAAATTTGGGACACATTTGAAAGCATTAAACCTTTTAATTCAACCAGTGTACACTATTTTTAGGAACCAACAGCACAGCAACAACGTTTACTACTAACTGCGGCTAAGCATTTACAAATTTTCGGTAAAAACTGAGTGCGAATGTTAAGAGGTTAATCATTTTTGGACAGAGCAATGAGACATATCAGGACAAAACCTGCAAAAGCAATACAGCAAAAAATACAGATTATTACCAGCCTTAGGCTTTAAGACAAAACAAATTATATTTATAGCTGTAATCACAGGCAAGTTTAGAGATGAAGAGATTTACTTTTCTTCTTTTGTATACCAGTCAGAGAGACAGATTTCAAAAGAAAATGAATGCAGCAGAGACATCAAGACTTTAAATCCCAGTTCTGAGTATAGCTCCAGAAGTGTTATATCCTACAATTCCCATAGTGCACCTCTTAACATATGTCTTTAGATCCTCTCTTTCATCTGGTACAGGGTTGGAAGTTTAAAATTCTGCTTCTCCAGTCTTTAATCAAGGTTTTCCATTAAAATTCATCCAAGCTAAGACAAGCCACAATGGCATTCGGAGTTTATTTGTTTTAAATACGGAAATCTCCCTCCAGAGCGACTAAAACATACAAATGTATTCCCATGCTGCATGTGACACCCTTCCCACTGTCACTAGGCGATCTATTCCAACCAATTTGTGACTCTAGTAATGTGCTTGACCAGAGAGAATGTACATATATCTGACCCCAACAACCATAATTCCTCTGAGCACACAGTAAATACATTGTCAAGAGGAAATCCTCAAACAAGCTGCTTGGCTGTTTGGATTATCTGGCAGCAGAGGGCACTATGAGTCAAAGCTGTCCAGCAAATCCAAACCCAGACACAAATTTCAAGCTTGGATATATTTTTTGTGTGACTATGTCTGATCTTATGCATGCTACTTATGACGGATCAGATGAGCAACAAGTGCAACATGTGTGCTCATGCCTCAACCCTTTCCTGCACTATTTCGGGCACACAGCCTTTGTAGTTTCACTCTCACACCGGATCTCCCTTCTTAAGCTCGGACTTAGCACAGCTGATCCCGGAGACATAAAGGCACCATGCCCCCCATCTCCTACCAGTCGAAGGGGATCAAAACCAAAGGGGCGCGAGATTAGTCAATCACACCCGCCGAGACACACCACTCATCTAACTCCGACACCAGGGGTATGCATCCACTCAGCTCCTGCACACACTCGTGTCAATCAAATGTCTACTGTGAGGGCATCAAACCTTTAACCTAAGATATGAGCAGAGCTGAGATTCTGTCTCACTCCTTCCTCTACTCCAATGTCTGTCTCTCTTTTAATTCTCCACAGCTGAGGGGACACATGGCGCTGATCCCTCGAGAAGGACCAAGGTCAGGGTCGGGGCACAGACGTAAAGAGGCCTGCTATAGTATCCAGTATCATTCCTTTAGTCCCATACACATCCACACTTCAACACATGGGATACATCCAGAAGATGCAGAGAGTTACTGCTCGTTACTGTCCACAATGTAATTTACAGATCTCAAAAAAAGTGTTATAGGATATATTTAAAGAAAAAGTCAAAACGGGATATCCAAATAAACAGTAAACTGTTATTTAATGTACAGCGAAGGGCTTCAACTTCCAGTTATTAAAGTTGACTAAAGTTATCCAGTTGACTTTGTTCTATCTAAATGTGGGAAAATTGTTTTTAAAAAGAAATGAATGCCCTCAGATTTCTTGCTCTGTCCAACCAAGTCCAAAAGATTCATTGTCCACCCGCATTTAACGAACAAGAGCAGAAAATACTCACAAACGAGACCTTAAAGCAGAGACTACCCAATTATATATACAAATGATTAACTACTTAATAAATCATTCATGATTCCAGCCTCTACATGTGAACATTTATTGCTTTTAATTAATTTACTGATAGAATTTTAAAATAACTTTCAAGTTAAGACAACTGGTTGGGCAAAACAAGCATTATGAAGTTAATTGTGATGGCATGACGCACTTTTTTCAGCATTATTACAAACAATCAAGTCATTAATCAAGAAAATAATCAAGAGATAAATCCACTATTAAAACAATCATTGGATGCAGTCCTATGTGAAATAGTTATAAATTTCACTTCAACAGTAAAATGGCTCCTATTTTATTTTTATTTATACATTTATTTAATTGGGACAGAAAAAGAAGCATTGTTATAATAATCGATGCCATGTTCATAGGTCAATAGCTAACAGCTAATTCACAGACCAGGTCCCTAAGCATTATTGCATCAGTAAGAATAATCTTCAAGGGACATTTTTGCTGCATTATAAATATTTTTACTTGTAATTTAATCGTTTTACAGTGCGGTGTTAATACCACTGCTAAGTTCAGCCTCAGCTCTGAAAAAAATATATATTCTGATTTGAGTATAACCTGATGAAAAACAAGTATAAATGTAAAAATGTCTTTTGATGTTTGGTAGTGTAATGAATAAAATTTCAGGCTCATGTTCTGCCTGTACAAAGCTGCAGAACTCATGGTCATATCTGGATTACAACAAACAGGTAGAAGCCTGTGCCAGCATACATCTCTAAGAGTCACTTCAAGGGGTTAAAACAGAACGTTACATTGTGTTGCATTGTTCTAATCTGGGTATTAAATATGTCAAGTAAAATACTGCTTCTTAACCTAAAAATCACCCAAGAAAAAGCAGAGAAGTTTGTGTTTTAATAAGTTAGATTTAAAGTAGAAGTGCAGCGCTCTCTGTAGACTGGTCTACAAAAAGTTACAGTATGTCTGCAATTGAATGTTCTTGTTATAAACCTTTCCAATCTGAATGTATTCTGATGTTTAACATGGTTAGTGATGCAATCAGAAAGAGTAGACAGCCTTAATGGAGATTGTTCAACAGCTAATAGCAAACTTCAATCAAATTTTGATATTTTTAACATAGTGAAAGTGCTATTCTCTATTTTCTGGCTTTCCAAACACATTTCAACAACACTTCATCAGAAGTACAGCAAAGGTCAAACCTTTGTTACTAAACTGAATAATGAAAGGAGTATTTGTTGGCACTTCCTAACTCTAATTCCTGTTATTTTAACAACATTATACACAGTTCCTTAGTGGTTCAGTCATTATACAGTCAATAAAGAGACTTCATCAATAACCCTGTTTGTCTTTTCTTCTTTTGTGTTGATTTCTTCTTCTTGCACATTTTGTAGTTGCAGTAAATGTCAAATCATCACAGTAGAGCGAATAAAGATGAATCTGCAACACAGGCTGATGAAACTGTCCTACATTTTGGATTGTCTAAGTATTGCCACTAACCTGAAGACAGATCTGTTTTTCTTTGTTAACCCAAAAATGATTGGCTGTTGGTTTTCACAGAACAGCCATTATACATAGTTTTTGTACAAATTCTGCTGTTATAGGTCCGTATAGGAAGAGGGATGTCTGTTGTACTTCCTGTAGCTTCTTCTGTTTAGCTATGCTACTGGCATGTCTGTATGTGTTGTTTGGTCCAGAATGAAGTGTCTCAACAACTGTTGGACAGATATGGACGTTTGTAAAGACGTTCACGGTCCCCATATGATGAATCTTAAAGATTCTGGTAAATCCCTAACCTTTTCTCTATAGCAAAACTGTGAGGTTGACGTGCAAAAAAATAGGATTATTGCTGTGAAAGTGTGCATTCATGGTCCTCAGAAGACGTTGGTGAACCCCTGACTTTCCATCTATCATACAACTATAAAGTTGACAGTTTTGACTTTTTGTGAAATATCTCAGCAACTGTTGGATGGATTGCTTGGAAAGTTTGTATAGACATTCATATCACACTACAGACAAGGTGACAATTTTGTCTTTTGTTAAAACGTCTTGACAACTATTGGCTGGATTGCTGTGAAAGTTTGCATTTATTATCCCCAGAAGATGAATTCTACTGTCAGTGAACCCTAGACCTTTCCTCTATAGCATCATTGGGAGACCAAAAGTTTTGACTTCTTGTGAAATATCTTTGGAAATATTTAATGAATTACTGTGAAATTTCCATTCATGGTACCCAGAAGATGAGTCATACAGATGTGTGTGAACCCTTGATCTTTCTTCTATCGTACCATCATGAAGTTGACAGTTCTGTCATTTAGTTACATATCTCAACAACGATTGGATGGACTGTGTGAAAGTTTGTATTCATCTTTCCCAAAGGATGAACCCAGCAGACTCTGGCAAACCTTTGACCTCCATCACACCACCATGAAGTTGACAGTATTTTCTTTTGTAAATTATCTTAGCAACTGTTGGATGAATTGCTATGAACATTTGCATTCATGGTCCCCAGAGGATGAACATATCAGATGTTGGTGAACCTCTGAACTTCCCAGTATCGCACCACTGTGAAGTTGACAGTTTTGGCTTTCTGTAAAATATTTCAGCAACTGTTGGAAGGAATTCTATGAAAGTTTGTTCCGACGTTCATTGTATCCAGAGGATACGTCTTGCAGATGCTTGTGAATCTATGACCTTTCTTCTATAGCAAAACTGTGTAGCTAACAGTTTTGACATTTTGTCACAGGTCTACAAGTATTGAAGGGATTGCTGTGAAAGTTTGCATTCATGGTCCTCAGAATACAGTCCCCAAAAGATGAACCTTACCTATAGTTTGTGAAATATCTTGACAACCATTGAATGGAATGCTGTGAAATTTGGTGCACGTTAATGGTCATCAGATGATGAATTGTAATAATTTTGTCTCCTAACTTTCATTTTTCATCCTTATCAGGTCCAAATTTCTTTTTGCGCAACATTATGACCAAATACCTGAAAAAAATGACATTCCCATCAGCCTCAGCTCCACTTTGTGTTCTTTGCTTATCACAGAATGTTTGCAAGTTCCCAAAACAATACGCTGGTGAATATTACACCTGCTAAACATCAACATGCTGCCGTTATCACTGTGAACATAGTGGCATGCTGATGTAAATATTCAACTCCAGTGGACTTGTTTGTGGATTCTTGTTTAGAACTGAACTGAGGTTCTAGGTCTAGGAACAGAGAGTGGTGAATGTTGTACAAGTTGTAACGGCCTCTGGATCAAAACTTGTGATATTTGCAGTTATGCAATGTTCAATTCTTTTATAGGCCTTTGCTATTTTATTTTGCTCTACTCACATACTGCATGTGTACACCTGCATTCCTGGCATACCGCAGTGAGAAGGAGGCTGTATCACAGTGCCGGCACTCCTTCTTTCTGCTTCCTCCTCCTCCTCATTGCAGGAAGTAATTGAACTTGAGCAAACATGTGCACACACACACACAATCCAGACTAATGACACACTCCTTGCTTTGAGTGTTGTGGTGCAAGTTCGCACCAGCTTCAGCCTCTAGAGTGCAACACTGGCCCATCAGTCGTGTCGTCTCTTAATAAAGAAGCAGCCTCCTGTGGAAGTCTCACAGCCAGCAGTTGTTACTGTCACTCATTATCATTACGGCCTCCCCCCCCCCCCCACACACACACACACACACACACACACACACACACACACACACACACACACACACACACACACATGGGCAAGCTGGATCTTGTACAAACACCCACACATGACCCAAGTATGCATGCACACACGCTCACCCACTTTCAGATGCGAGCGTGCACACACACACACACACACACTCTGAAACACACATGAGCCAAGGAGCATGGGCAGCAGGGTCACCCTAGCGCCATGCTTCATAAAGGGCGCTGTTACAATAGGTTTACTGTTACTCTGACTGAGAGCCGGGACACAATAAGAGCGAATGTTTTGGCCTGATGATCTCCCATTCCTCTCCATTTTTCACTTGATGACAAGGAAGAAAGACTGAGACGGGACAGCATGTTATCAGAGGACGGCTCTGAAGGTGAGTCGGCTCATTGCAGGGTGTCAGGGTATACTTCCGTTTCTATGCATAGTAAATGTGCACAGCGCTGACATCTGGGGGAATAATTTATGGATGCATGAATTTTGATGAGCTTGATACTCTTTTAAAAATCACATCAGACTAAAACAGTACTGTCAGACTTCTGGGAGGAAAGTCTTCATTTCCTGACCCAGCTGAATGGCAACAGGTTTTAAATTTAGAGTAAAGTCAGGTTGGAATGTGAGACAGTGAGGTGCAACTTTGATGCCTTGTTACACCTCAGACATCTAACGGCGCTTGATCGTACAGGACACAAAATCAGCTAAAAAAAATGAGATGCTGTGAAAAATGGTGCTTGATTGCATCATATTGAGGTATTTCAGGAGAGGAGAGGAGAGGAGAGGAGAGGAGAGGAGAGGAGAGGAGAGGAGAGGAGAGGAGAGGAGAGGAGAGGAGAGGAGAGGAGAGGAGAGGAGAGGAGAGGAGAGGAGCGAGGAGAGGAGAGGAGAGGAGCGAGGAGAGGAGAGGAGAGGAGCGAGGAGAGGAGACAAATTAAAGGTAGATTGTCAGAGAGAAAATGAAATGAATTAGACTAAAGGAGGCTTAGGTGAAAAGGCAGTTTCACTGATGGACACATGGGAAAGATGGATCAAAACACCAAGAGGATGAGGAGAGAGGAGTGTCGATGAGAGACCAAAGGAGGAAAAGAAGGGGTGAGAAGGGTGAGAGGGGTTGGTATAAGAGGCGAGGAGGTGGGGTTTGGTTTGAGGTGACAGATGGGACTCACCCAGATTCAAAGGGGTGTGGTGCTGAATTGTGAGATTCCTCTGAGTTGGGATATTTGCACTGCAGCTGTCAATGGTGCAACACCTACACAGTTCCTCCCTCCTCTCCCCCCCGGCACACTCATACGATCATGTTTCATATCTTGTGATCAGGTCGCCTGCTTTGTTTTCGTCCCGAGTTAATTGTCAAGCTGAGAAATTCTTCCCAGACAATGGCGTGTATTCAAGTTCTCCTGCTGTTAAATATTAACATTACCTTCGGTTATGGTGTCTGGGTTATAAAGCTCAGCGATTGTATTTGCCTACTGCGAGGCCTGTCTGAGTTTTATTTTTCCTCTACAGCCAAAGTTCAATACGTGAGCGAGTTTATTAGAGCGTGGCTTCATGCAAGCCTTTTACATGGATGCAGTAAAGGGTGCAAACAATCTCTTAGCAATGTGTAAAGTGATATGTATTCCTATAACACCTTTTAAATCCACAGTCATAGTGATGTTTAATGGAACAACAACTTTAGGGTAATGGTCAAGTACAGAAAAGCAGAATGAAATACAAAACCATTGGAGCAATAAGTTATATAAATAGCAGCCTATATGTGGATTTTTACTCTAGGGATGCTGTTGATTGTACATTAAAAAAAATGCATAGGTTCAACAAAATATCTCTTTTTGAGCTATGAAATTGGGTTCAACCAATGAACTATACTGAGTTTGGTGAATTACTTTTTCCTACACAATCGGTTGTGTTTTAAATGACCATTTACTTAATAATTGGTTGCATGAAGACACATTTTTATTTTTAGGTTTTTAAGCACTTGGAACCCTGAACTTAAAGTGTACAAAAATTAAGCTATCAAGCCAAATTATTAAATTATTTTACCACAACTTGAATTTAGTTTGAATTTAATTAATGCATAAATCTCTGTTTAAAATACATAAAAAAAATAAGTCGGTGTAATTTACCATCATTATTGGGTCAATACAACTCCTAATAATAATGTTTACAACTTATCTAATCAATAAATTTCAATGTTTATCTTCCAATTCTGAATTAAATGAAGAGGTGGGAACAGGTCCCCTGAACTACATTTTAAGAGTGTACTAAATCAAGTTAAAATGCGTTCCCACCTTCTTTTACGGAGCGGTGACCTTATTTCATTTCTAATCGAGTGTCATTGTGTTATCAGCTTTTGTAACCAATGTGATTAGCAGAAAACAAGGTTATCTGTCCAGTATAGGCTAATCAATACAGTGGAGGGTAAAGCACTCAGATCCTTAACTGAAGTAAAAGTACCACTACAATAAAGTATTGAATCAAACTTCTGTGTAAGTCAAAATACACAATAGCAGCATGTAATGAAGTGAATTACTCAAGGCGACACAGATATATTTTCAATATTAACCAGTATTGATATATTGGTTAATGTGGAGCTACTTTATGTACTAGTACAGCAGGGTAGTTTAGTCCAGTGGTTCCCAACCTGGAGGTTAGGCCCCTCCATAAGGTCTCTAAACAAAACTACCGGGTCAAAGGGTGGAAAATATCATATATATATTAATATTTTTCTCTCTAACTTTGGCTTTGTTTTTGTGAAATAATGAACAGTTTTACCGGTTGAAATTAAAAAGCGTGATATATTATTTTGGTGGAATTGCTAACCATCAATAGACATGTGAAAGAGACAAAGAGTCCTAAACACACACTGCTTTTAGTACTTCATAGAGGGAAACACTGCTTTACTCTTCATTGTACACTTCATTGTAGCCTCTAGTAGTGTAATCTATATATTTCTGTGAAAATCTGAATGAAATGAAAGATGAGTGTATGGAACGATAATTATAATATTCTCTCTGTAATGTGGAGGAATAGAAGCATACATAGAAGCACTCTTTTACTTATACTTGATATGATCACTACTATTACTTTTGTATGTATGTATGTATGTATGTATGTATGTATGTACGTATGTATGTATGAATGTATGTATGTATGAATGTATGAATGTATGTATGTATGTATGTATGTATGTATGTATGTATGTATGTATGTATGTACGTATGTATGTATGAATGTATGTATGTATGAATGTATGTATGTATGTATGTATGTATGTATGTATGTACGTATGTACGTATGAATGTATGTATGTATGTATGTATGTATGTATGTATGTACGTATGTATGTATGAATGTATGTATGTATGAATGTATGAATGTATGTATGTATGTATGTATGTATGTATGTATGTATGTATGTATGTATGTATGTACGTATGTATGTATGAATGTATGTATGTATGAATGTATGTATGTATGTATGTATGTATGAATGTATGAATGTATGTATGTATGTATGTATGTATGTATGTATGTATGTATGTATGTATGTACGTACGTACGTATGAATGTATGTATGTATGAATGTATGTATGTATGTATGTATGTATGTATGTATGTACGTATGTATGTATGTATGTATGTATGTATGAATGTATGTATGTATGTATGTATGTATGTATGTATGTATGTATGTATGTATGTATGTATGTATGTATGTATGTATGTATGTATGTACGTATGTATGTATGAATGTATGTATGTATGAATGTATGTATGTATGTATGTATGTATGTATGTATGTACGTATGTATGTATGAATGTATGTATGTATGTATGTATGTATGTATGTATGTACGTATGTATGTATGAATGTATGTATGTATGAATGTATGAATGTACGCTACCGTTAAAAAGTTTGGGGTCACTCAGGCAATTCCATGTTTTCCATGAAAACTCCCACTTTTATCCATGTGCTAACATAACTGCACAAGGTTTTCTAATCATCAGTGAGCCTTTCAACACCATTAGCTAACACAATGTAGCATTAGAACACAGGAGTGATGGTTGCTGGAAATGTTCCTCTGTACCTCTATGGAGATATTCCATTAAAAATCAGCCGATTCCAGCTAGAATACTCGTTTACCACATTAACAATGTCTACACTGTGTTTCTGATTCATTTAATGTTATTTTCCTTGAAAAAAACAGCTTTTATGTCAAAAATAAGAACATTTCTGAGTGACTCCAAACTGCTGAACAGTAGTGTACATGAATTAAAGTTGCTATACATTAGATAAAGATGCTCAAAAGGAGTTAAATTTCCTCTATACTAGTTAAAGTTGCTCTAAAAGAATTAAAGTTGCTCCATAGCAGTTAAAGTTGCTCTATATTGGTTAAAGTTGCTCTAAATTAATTAAAGTTGTCTACATTAGTTAAAGTTGCTCGAAAGGAGTTAAAGTTTCTCTACATTAATTAAAGTTGCTCTACATTAATTGAAGTTGCTCTGTTCAGCTACATTTCTGATTAATTTAATATTATCTTCAGTTTAAAAACACTGCTTTCCTTTTTTTTTTTAAAAAAAAAAAAAAAAAGGACATTTCTAAATACTAAGTTTTTATTAAGTGACCCTAAACTTTTGAATGGTAGTGTATGTATGTTTGTATGTATGTATGTATTATTATTATTGTCATTCTTCTTCTTCTTCTTCTTATTGTTGTTGTTGTTGTTATCACTTGCTCTCCCATTCCTGTAGCCTTCATACTCTTACAATGACCTGGATGACTGAGAAACTACGCAAACCTTTACAAGCTTCTTTATCTTAAAAAAATAAAAACTCCCCCCATACTGACTTATTCTGTTCCAGTTCAACACGTGACTAAGTGCGATTTGCAGGAACTACACCTGATTCATTCTGAGCAAATCGGGCAACTAAATCTGCATACATGGGTTTGATTTCCTCTTTGCCCGCCTCGCTCTGTCTCACCTGGACGGATGTGACATAAAAGGCAGCGCAGGTAGAACAGCCTCACCTCCCCTTCCTCCTCCTCCTCCTCCTCCTCCTCCTCCTCCTCCTCCTCCTCCTCCATCCAGGTAGTGCGGCTCGGCAGCGCTCTCCTCTCCCGTCTGTTCTCGGCTGTGGAGAGTGAGGCATGACGCTGGATATGTTTCCCTCCTGTCAATATGAAAAGAACTTGAAGTATTCCGATTTTTTTCTCTACCTTCCGGACCAGTAACCTCACGGACTAATGGGGCTTCTACTGCTGAGCCTGATTCTCCGGTACTGGATCAACACCGTGGAGGGTAAGCTGCACTTCTGTTGGAAAAAAAAAATCAAAGGCAGCACGTTTGTCAAGTGCAAACAGAGTGAGAAGTCATCAATGCTGTGCTGGCATTGACTGGTGTTTTATTTTGAAAAGCCGGTTTAATAAAAATGTGTTAGCTTTTAATGCACTTTGTCACAACAATATACATGTTTTAAAAAGAAAGTTAAAAAAAATTAGATTTCCTCTCTGGTGATATTTTTGAAACGATCTGGCCGATGTCTGTCTGTGCTGCAGGATCATGTTCAGCTGGCAGCGCTGTGACTTGTGACCAGTGTGTGCAGCTCAGTCCTGACTGTGCCTGGTGCAGGCAGGAGGTAAGCAGCCATGTATACCACATACAACATGTGAGCAAAATGCATTCAAAACTATAGGACTTTCAAGCAAAATGGAACTGCACGAGTAGCTCAAATGCAGATAATGCTTTATGGCATGCTGTAAAACAATCTCAGTCTTCCATTTGTAAACAGCATGATTTCTCCTTTGCATCTCAGAATTTCACAGACTGGTTTTCAGTCACAGAAAGATGTGACACACTGGATATCTTACTAGAAAAGGGATGTGCCAGGGGCCAACTGGAGTTCCCCATTTCCAAAGGCCAAATCCTCCAGGATCAGCTGCTCGGGAAGAAGACGCTTCATTCCAACAGCACTCAGATCTCCCCTCAGAAGATGGCCCTCAAGCTGCGACCTGGTACGTAGTCTAGACTTTTTTATATTGATGATCTTCCTCCATTATCAGGCACATTAAAGTGATCTGTCTTTATTGACAGGCAGCCAGGTGACTTTCCAGGTTCAGGTTCAGCACACAGAGGACTATCCTGTGGACATCTACTACCTGATGGACCTGTCGGCGTCCATGTTCGATGACCTGGAGATGATCAAAGACTTGGGCTCCACTCTGTCTAAAGAGATGGCCAACCTCACCAGCAAGTTCCGAATGGGCTTCGGCTCCTTCGTGGAGAAGCCGGTCCTGCCGTTCATCAAGATCACAGAAGAAGAGCTGGCCAATCCCTGCAGGTAGCACAGTAAACATGAAAACATGACCAGAGGTTTCAACAACATCCTCTTTTTCCAAGGCTGGAAATTTGAGCAGTGTCACCTCAGAGAATCTTATTTTTCAAATGTTTGTTTTTGTTTTTTTCTTTCTGGTGTGCTACAGGGAGGTTGGCTTCACCTGCCTGCCAACATTTGGCTATAAACACGTCTTGTCTCTGACAAGCAACACTGACAAGTTCAACGAGATAATCACCATGCAGCATGTATCTGCAAATGTGGACGTGCCGGAGTGCGGCTTCGACGCTGTCATGCAAGCAGCAGTTTGTGGGGTAACAGCTTTTAAATATTCAAATAGCTGTAACCTTAGATGTTAGTTTGTGATTCTACCTTGTGAACTTTATGTTTTGATCAGTCAGTGCAGTTTGTGTGTTCTGATAGGAGAAGATAGGCTGGAGGAATGACTCCATGCGCTTGCTGGTGTTTGTCAGTGATGCTGACTCACACTTTGGGATGGACAGCAAAATGGCGGGAATTGTGATTCCCAATGACGGACAGTGTCACCTGGACGCCAACAATGAATACTCCATGTCCACATTGCAGGTAGACCCTCAAAGCTCCTTCTTTGTAAGACTTAGATGCAGTTTTTCCCATTTTCTTCATTTAAACCAGTGCTGACCTTCACCTTCTATTGTCTTTCAGGAGTATCCGACTCTCGGGCAGCTGGTTGATAAGGTGGTGGAGAACAACATCTTGCTGATATTTGCTGTCACAGAAGAGCAGGAGCGCAACTACAGGGTAACACCTCCTTCCGATAAAGTTGTTAATTTCTTTCCAGTGAAAGAATTCCAGAGTAGAAAACTGCAAAAAATGCCAGTGTTTGTGGGAGTTTACCGAGGTTAGCATATTTATCTATTGAGCTGCATTCAAACCTGTTAGAACTAGACCGCTTTACTTCCCCGCATTTTTTTTTTCTGTACTTTATATTTGGGCTATTGAGCCAAGTCTGCCCACATTTGTAATAGTGACTTTGCTATTTATCTGTGTGTTTTGTTTTTTTTTCACTCAGAACTATGCAAATCTCATACCTGGCGCCACAGTCGGAGTCCTGGCGACAGATTCGCAGAACATCCTGGAGCTGATTGTAACAGCATACAAAGTAAATAAACAGTCTCACCGATCTGGATGTGCTGGTAGGCAGCGTGTGCCGGCACCAGTCATGAGAAATAAGCCAGAAAACACCTGCCATTATGAAAACAGTGACGAGAAGACAGGAACTCTGTTGTTTTAATCAGGTTTCTTGAACATGAGCAGGAGCTACACTTCTGAACGTCATCATTTACACATGACAGTATCTCTACTTTCTCTATTCCCTCTCATTCTCCTGCTTTTCTGCTTCCATTTTTTCCTCTTTTACATTTTTCCCTCTGCCACCCGGTTGCTTTGCATCAGCATGTTTGGCAGCAAGTCCCTGCTTGTCCCATCTGTTTGATCTCCTCGCCTCTCTGCCTCTGACTTACTCCTTCTTCCTCACTCTATCTCCTTCTGTCTTTGTCCATATCTGTCCATCTATCTCCTGCACTGCGTTGTTCCTTCTAAATCCCCCCCTCCAGGCGGCGATGACTGGCGGTGGGTGTGCAGTCCTCTAATTACTTCATCAGTTACGTCTTTTACACCCACATTTAGTCTCTGCCACGTTAACCGCACCAGGAGAGGAGTCCCTGTTATCACGCTGATTGTAGATGTGGTGCTTTGAAGAAATGCAACACAAACAGGAGGATATTTAGTGATGCTACATCGATGATTAGTGTTTATACCTACCTGCAATTTTGGATTAATGTTTTGTGGATAGATACTCAAACCACCCTGCTCTAAATACGCATATTTACTGAATAACACGGTTTGAATCTGCTTTAGCTGCCTAATCTGTGGGTGTATCCCATAAATGTTCCTGTCTTTTCTCCACCTTGGTAACACTGAAGTACAATTGCAGGCCTACAGCGAACACACAATTAACCCTGTGTTAGCACCCAGACAGTGTGTCAGAGAGTTCATTAGTCAGTCAAACAGTCGTTTCTCAGGCTGAGGTTAGCTGTCACTCTTTCCTCAGGTGCTTTGTGTGGTGCAGCACACCTGGGACGATGACTCACCCAAAAAAGAGAATTAGATAGGAGGTTTCAAACGGTCTCGGCACATTACAGGTCAGCGCAGGGTGAAAGTAGAATTGCACTCACCGCCTTGGAAATCCTGCTTCATGATAACACAAGGCATTATATGTCTGTATTAGATGTTAGTGTTTTCAAGAGGAAGACCTTGTGTTCTGTACCAAGCTGTGCTGCGTGTTGCTTTCCCATATAGCCTGCTGTAATATAGTCTATATGAACTGTTTTCTAGGAACTGCGTTCAGAGATTGAACTCGAGGTCCTTGGAGACACAGAGAAGCTGCAGATGTCCTTCACAACCATCTGCCCAAATGGGACCGTCCTGCCTGATCTGAAACGCTGCTCCAACATCAAACCGGGAGAGACGGTCAGTTGCCTCAGCTTTAAACTGCTTTTTTCTGTGTTTGCGCAGCACAACTTACAACGGCAAGGGTAGTTCAAAGAGGCAACTGACAAACTAATGAGACGGATAAGATAGTAGACGGACAGGAACAATTAAACAACTGTGGACACCAAAAATTAATCAAAAAAACCCAGAGATATAAGAACAAATTGTGAACAACGGCTCTCAGCATAAAAGCTGAAAGCTGCCTTAATGAAAGTGTTTGTCCTTCACTTAAAATCAATTAAAAGAAAATCTAGTTAATATATTAAGGCCATTTAGGCTGAAAACTAGTAAAATCATTTTGAAAACAATGTGAGAACTCACAGCAACCTCTGCAGAAATCTGAGTGTGTCTAATTTGTGTTCATCTTTGTAAGCTGTACCTGATTATTGCCTACTTTGGGTACATGAGTGTGTGACACTAGTCAATCTGTGAGTGTTGCTCTAAATAGATATAATAATCCCATTATTTTTTTCAGATTATTTAAAACGTGAATTTAATGACATCTGCTATATACCTTTAAGCTTCCCTTTAACAACATTTTTTTTAAAACCTTGACCTCGAAAACAATCTTCACATATTGTCAAGTAACGGCTATAAAACTGTCCAGAATGAACTACCTAGGACTCTATGGATAAGAGGGAATTAGGAGAATTTTGAAATACTTCTTATCTTTATCACCAGGCCAGAGTAAGATTTGAAATCCAGCAAAAGTCTTTAATTCTGCTGAATCAAAACGGTAAATTAGAGAGCACAAACAGCCTTTTGATAATGAGTCAGTAACATGGATGATTTTGAACCTGTTCCAAAAATAACATCAGCTGTCTGTTTGTCAGATGTACATTTTAGTAAATACACTTTTGAAGCCTTTCTCCCTCTAAGCACTTGTAATGAATAGTTCAGTCTTAAGCTTTTGAGATGTTAAAAAGGCATGAACTGGTCCTGTGTGAGATCATACCACACCACAGAAAGTAGAGTGATCTCTCTGTTTTACCTGGAGATGCAAACATTAGCTGATTAATCAGTGAGTAAAATGTCAGAAGAATAACTGCACAGTTGACAGTTAATTCATCCGTTTAGTAATTTTTTCATGCAAAAATAGCAAACACATTATTGTTTCAGTGTCCCAACTGTGAGGATGTGCTGTTTCACTACTTGCATAGCAGTTAACTAAATATTTGTAAGTTGTTTTTTTTTGAGTTGCAGCCCAAATTTTTCTTTTTTCTTTTCTTTTCTCTATTTATCTAGATGGTTATGATAAATTAAATAGTAAAGCTGATAGTATTGTATATTTTTCTTACTGTCAACAAAATCCATGAAAAAATCTAAACCAAGGACTTTGCACTGTAGCTTTTAGCCAGTGTTACTTAAAACAGACCAAATAGTGCTTGTGTTGTACAATGTTTTCAGAGATGCATTAATATGCTTTGATTTTAGTATTTATGGTAGCTGCCCAGCTAGAACTTCTTTCTGTTTCAAAAACATTCTAACAAATTCTGCAAAGTTCTACTAATGTTTTCAATGGGAAGTTTTCTTTTAGTTCCCAGAATGTTCTGCTTAAAGGTAGGATGACTAATGACAGTTAGATCATTATGCCCAGATATTTTCAAAACTGTATGTTGCACTGAGAGCGTTCTTCTTTAATTAACAATGTAGAACTTCATGGGAACGTTTTATAAATTCCCTAATGTGTTCACTCAACAACATCCAACATCCCCAAAATATCAAAGAACGTTGCAGATGGAACGTTCCACCTTTGTTAATATATCACTGTCGAGGAACGTGTTATAAAGGAAGTTCTGTCATCTGAGGTCTCAGTGACATCTGGAAAACATTTTTGGAATGTTGGTTTGAGAACGTTCTTCTCTTGTTATTGTGAGAATGTTTTATAGAGGAATGCTGGATAATTTGTTCCCTCAACATCTTCTCAAATCGTCTTTGGAATATTGCAGGATGAATGTTTGTTAACGTGTCACATTACAAGAACATTTTTTAAAAATCATCTGAGGCCTTGATAACGTCTGGAGAACATTTTTTGAATGTTTATTTTAAAATTTTCCTACTTTGTTATCATGGAACACAATCTGACAACATCCTCTGAACGTGGGCATTACAATATTATATTAACGGTATAGGAAGATTACTGGGAATGAAAGTATTATTGGACATTTGATTAAAACGTTTTCCACGTAGGACTTGTAGATGACCAACGTTGTGGGAACGTTCCCTGCCAGCTGGGTGGAGGGTTTATGTGGTTTGGATTCAAAATGAAATACAGAGCTCATTTTCTACTAAATAAGATAAAACTTAATTAATCCGAAGGGAACTCCCTTATGCTGATGTAGCAGAGGATGGTTTCGATCCATCGACTTCTGGGTTATGGGCCCAGCACGCTTCCGCTGCGCCACTCTGCTGTCAATTAGAGGAGCTACTGTATGATCAAGTGCAGCAGAGCTCATTTACTCGCTGTAGATCGCTGCAGCACAGAGGCTCCACAAATAAAACTCAAAAAGCTCTGTTCATGGTTGCTTTTCTTTCTCTTCTTTGCTCCTCAGGTCGTGTTCAACGTGTCTGTGGAGCTTCCAGGATGCCTGGCAGGAGTCCGGCACTTCTCCCTCAAACCGGTGGGCTTACAGGACAGCTTGGAGGTGGAGCTGGAGTCTCTTTGCTCCTGCGACTGCCAGCAGCCTCCTGAAGCCAACAGCAGCCAGTGCGCCGAGAGCCAGGGGGCTTTCCAGTGCGGCGTGTGCGTCTGTCAGCCGGGCTTCCTGGGAGCTCAGTGCGAATGTAATGAGGAGAGCGCTTTGTTGAGCAACTGCCGGGCCAACAATGAGTCCGAGCTATGCAACGGTCAGGGGGAGTGCTACTGTGGACAGTGCGTGTGTCATGCATCCAGCTTTGGCCGCATCTATGGATCATACTGCGAGTGTGACAATTACTCCTGTGTTCGCTTCCGTGGGGAGCTCTGCGGAGGTGAGTAACTCCGAATGAATCTGGATGAGTTATTGTCGCTGCGGTTGTTGAAAGATTGTCTGCTGGCAGGTCACGGAGTGTGCGACTGCGGGGAGTGTCGCTGTGAAAGCGGCTGGACGGGGGAGTACTGTAACTGCAGCAGCAGCACCGAGGCCTGCACGTCGGAGGATGGCGTCCTCTGCAGCGGCCGGGGGAAATGTGAATGTGGCCGCTGTGTCTGCTCTGTAGCCGGAGCATCTGGGGACAAGTGTGAGAAGTGTCCGACGTGTGGAGACGCCTGTAGCTCTGCAAGGTGAGAACACACTTTCAGCTGAATGCAGGTGTAATCCAGAGGATGCTTTTTCAGCTTTACCTCTGTAATTGCTGTTTCTTTACCTGAGAGATATAAAATGTTGTCGCCTTTTGCCACACGATCCGTCTTTTCTCTCGAGTTCAGGCGTATCAGGTTCTGGTCCCCTTGTTCGCATGTGTCTACACCTTCCATGTAACATCAAAAGACACCAATGTCCCCAACACGGCACTAAGAGATCTCCTTTCTCCGTTGTAAAGCAGCTGTCAGGACTGTTGCCATTTGATAGCACTGTTACAGGGCAGGCTGGCGATGGAGAGCGGCTGAAGCCTTGGGAAAAGGCTGATAAGTGACCGACACAGTGACTCCTGTGGCAGTGATTGAAGCCTCATTAAAGTTTGGCTTCCCAGGGGCTGCTGTGTCATCTGTGAGGTAAACCTGACCTCTTGTTTTTCTGCCTGTTTTACCACCAGGGCCTGTGTAGAATGCCACCTTCAAGATAAGGACGACGCTGAGTTGTGCGATCAGAGGTGCAGCGCTCCTAAAATTTCCATCAACACAACAGCAGGTAAAGGAACCCCCAAATGTACCGAGAACCAACAGTGCTGCTTTGCTATCCTCTCAGTAGTTAAGTTTGCCTGTTCAGTGATGGCTTTGGACTGCATGTTGTCACAAACACTATTCCCTGTTTGTCTCTTTCAATTTCACTATATTATAAAGTGTTTTCATGTTCTAGTTAGAACCTTTAAGCCAAGAAATAGTTAAGAAGGGACTTTTATAATGCAAAAAAACAAGACCAACTCCCACATTTGGCTACTGTTTATACATATACAGTCGATAAGGAGTGCATAGTGCTATTTCATCCTAACCTGAATGTCAAGATTAACAAGGAAAAATGTACGAAACAGTCGCTGCTGTCAACTGCCACCATGATAAAATGATCCGACACTGACAGCAGAAAAACATACACAATGTTTTCTCTGTCAACAATCACCAAGCAGGATGTCTAGCAGGTTTCAAGTCTATGCAAGTTCACTTTTATTACTCACTCATATTAGGTCAATGGAGGTAAACAGTCGAAAAACATACGTCTCATTCCACCTCAGTTCACTAAATTAAAAAAGAAAGTTCACACCTGACCATCTCATATTTGGCAGATTTTTTTGTGTTCTGTGCATATGTATGCTATTAAGTAAAATGTGTAAAATCTGGACTCACAGGTAACATTAGTTTTGAGTTAAAGATTTTTTGAAGTGCCATAAATTTAAAAATAATTTAGCTAAAGTCCTGAAATTTTGCAGAATTACTAATTTGTATGGAGTGTCTTCAGTGGTACAACCCTGCTTTGATAGAATAAGATGAAATAGTTATATGATGATGGAAATTTTGTCCAAAAATGTCTACTTTTTTCCTATTCCGATATTCCACCAACCATAAAATCTTTATTTTTCACAGTAATAGTTAGATTTTTATTTCCCTGATTGGCACCAATAGGAGCTTTAACAATATAGAGTATGGTGCCAGTCAGAGGCAGAGATTGTGAGAAAAAATGAAAATAAAGTGATTTTTTTTTGCATTTATGGCTAATATTTGAACATGTTTTGTTCAGGTATGATAGGTGAAACCACTCCAGTAGTGGTCCCATATGGTAAATCTGTATAATATTGTTACTGAGCTAATAGAAAATCATGGTTTCTCCAACTCGTATTGCTTCAAATATTTTATGAAAAGTAGTATCTTAAGCAATCATGTGTATATATCAGCCATGTTTTTGATTTTATTTCAAGATCTGTTTTAATTCAATATAACCTTGTTAGCAAAGACTTAGTCACATAGAAACATTTTTAATAAGTTAAAGGTCAAAACCAGAGTTTAGAGTTTCAGACTTTCACCCACTGGACTAAATCAGCAGTTTTCCATGATGGGAAACCTCCATCATTTTAGAAATAAGAAGTCCACCATAAACACCTTGTTGCGTGATCGCCTACCTGTGTTGTAAATGCTTGTTGTCACCAGAGTTCGTCCTCTCAGCTCAGTGTTTTTGACGGCGGTATCAACATACAGCCATGCTAACTTTCAGCGTTGGGTCAGTGATTTGGAGGAATGCCGACCTCCGTGGACTCGGGTGTCTCTCTGAAGTCTGTAGCCCCCCTCTCCTCACTAACACAACACCATCCATGTCCTTTTGGGTAGCGCGGGACAATGGGGAACATATTATTTACCTTGTTGTACAGGCAGAGCTATTGTAGTACATGTGAATAGCCAAAGGACCTGGTCTTCCTTCATAGAAAAGCTGATTTTAAACCCGCCGTACTTATGCAAGCCGAGAGGTATATCTGATTATCACGGCGGATTTTCAGGCTTCGCATGTGAAATACAATGGTGTGGTCCACACACATGAACACACACCAGATTGTAGTCTTTGATATGGAAATCAAACTGACAACACAACAGAGGAGCATATATCCTTTTACATTCTCAGCACAAAGTCAAAAGAGAAGATGATACTCAACAGATTCAGCTCCCTCCTTATGGATATGTATGTTCACGTTTCTTCTCAGATTATGACAAGGGCCCTTCTACACCGTGCACGCTCATGATGGAAAATGAGTGCTGGGTGTCATTTCATGTGCTACAAGACGAGACGGGGACCTCCGCCTACAACCCGCAGATTTATGGTAAGCTATGCAACAACATGGAAAACAAAAACTTGAGTTCTCGTGAGTCTCATCTGGTCTCATCCTCTGTCCCGTCTCAGGATGCCCGGAGCCTCCCAACATCCCCATGATCATTCTGGGGGTCTCGCTTTCCGTCGTGTGCATCGGCATCATCCTGCTGGCTGTGTGGAAAGTGCTGGTGTCGGTCCACGATCGGAAAGAGGTGGCCAAGTTTGAGGCTGAGAGGGCAAAGGCGAAATGGCAGTCGGTAAGAATTAGGGATCGAACAATATGGGTTTTCCAGGGCTGATACCGATGTTGATTATTGGTACGCAAGAAAGGCCGATGACCGATATTTGGAACCGATAAACATAAAATGTAATGTGTTACCAGCGTGTCATAGCAGAGAATCTGTCATTCCTAACTAGGCTTCTTCATTAACAAAAGGTGACTATAACTGAATATTTAAAATAGAACTAGATATGATTAAATCAGGATGTTCTCCTCTGTTTATGTGGGATCGACTGAGATTGATCAGTTTGTCTCCTGCTGTTCTTCTCTATTTTCTTAATCTTTTACTGTTCCATTACTTAAACCATTATTAGTTATTATTTTCCAGACTGTTTCAGAATAATTTGTGTCTGCTTTCTAACTTCGCCGCTAGAGATGCTAATTTGCTGGTTTGCAGTAACAGCTTGTGTTTCTTGTTCAGTCTCTGCTTGGGAAACATTTCTGAAACCACAGAGTGATGACAAAGAGGCTAGATCAGACCGGAACTAGCACATTTAACTGATCATTAATAGGCCAATAAAAATGCCGATACCAGTAATCGGAAAAATGCCAAATATCGGCCACGATAATCGACCAGCCCGATAATCAGTCTATCCTTAGTAAAAATAAGTTGTTGGAAGAATAAGTCAGATATACTGTAGCTGACTCTTCAGTGCCAGAGACCTTTGTAGTTGTTCTGCAAACTTCCTGTATTTTCATTGAGCTCCATTTAGGAATTATGATTCCAAATGATATATTAGACATCCAGTAAGTTTGTTAATATTATTGGAACAGTAAAAATAAAATCATGAGGGGGGAAATAGAGAAAACAAAGAGTTTAGATTCAGAGTCTCTTTACTCTTTTGGCCTCCCCTTAGACTAAACTAAGACTCTCCTAATACTCTCCTATCTTCTGCATCCTTTTCGGAAATTAAATGTATGTATTTATGATTTGTTTTTGAGAGTAACAGTTGAAATGAAATGGAAACAGATCTGAAAACCACAGTCAAGCTGAGCGTATTGGACAGCATAGACGCAGATTGGTCCTTTGTTGGTTTTGAAGTTGACCTAGAAATGATTGATTCCAATGAAAACAGAATTCCTTTATTGTTATTGTGCAGTGTACAAGGACATTAAGAGGCAATGCTGTCAATGCATCCACACAATCAGACAATTTTAAAAGTACAATAAAAAATCTGCAAATGTAAAATATAACATCTAGCAGGGGAAAAAATTAGTGTGCAAGTGTACCTATGAAAATAATGGGATAAGTTGTTCTTTTAAAGATAGTTTATTTGGTATATTAGGAATGATTAAAAATAGAAGACATAGAATATCCAAGCCTCAGTGTATTCGCAGCAATATTTTATTAATCTCCTTGTCTTTGTGTTTTTTCTCGGTTCCTCCTCAGGGGACCAACCCTCTGTTCAGAAGCTCCACATCCACATTTAAAAATGTAACTTATAAGAACACGGAGAGAGAAAAGATAATTACAATGGATCACTACTGATGATAAACTGGATGTCAATGCAAACCAGCATCTGAGTGCACTTAAGTGTGTGTGTGCGTGAGACTGAGAGAGAAAATTTTATACTAAATTAGATTTTGTATGAGTCTCTGTGTTGATTCAGAGACGACAGAACACAGTAGAACACTGTGAACAAACACTACATGATGAACTTGCTGCTGTAAACGTGCACTGCCGTTGTACTGACTGTTAAACACTGAACTTTTATGTTGCATGATGCCACGCAAGAATTTGTGTGTATGTGTAACATGCAGCTTGGAGAGGAGGGGTCTACATTATGAGTGGTCTACTACTGAACAAAAACTTTATTGAAATGTATGTAAATATACAGGTGTATGATGTTTTTTTAATATAAAGCAAGGCTGAGCCTTTAATGTTAATAACTTGTTGTTTGGGGTCTTTTAGTGGCATAAGGCACATAAATAAAGTTGAATTTTGACCTGTTGTGAAATTATTCTTTTGGCATTCAGGGTTTGTTATATTTTACACTGTAGTTCTTACATTTCCTCACAGATATTAGATTGATTTTATTTCTATAAGAAAATTTTAGAATGTTTACAGTGAGAAAAGTACATGTATTTACTCAGGAACTGTATGAAGGTACTTCACTTGAGTATTTCCATTTTCTCCTATTCCACTCAAGGCTAGATTACCTTTTTTGTATGTAATTTATATTTGTATGTAATTTCATGACTTGAAAAGCTATATATGAATACAAGACTATCTATCTATCTATCTATCTATCTATCTATCTATCTATCTATCTATCTATCTATCTATCTATCTATCTATCTATCTATCTATCTATCTATCTATCTATCTATCTATCTATCTATCTATCTATCTATCTATCCTTTCTTTTCAACATTTATCTTGTAAATCAACTTTATGGAAGTGCAGCAATAAATTGCTTGAGCGTTCCTTCAAAAATAACTACAACTTTGTAACTGTTCTGCTAAAACTTCATTTAACAATCGCACCTAGGCAGATTTTGAGATACATGAAAATACTCTGAATACCAACTTGTCTTCTACTCTTGTTGGTTGCATGGATAGACATCTACTCAAATCTAGAATCTTTAAATATGAAAATATTTTTCATTACTGGATATAACACGTCTACATTGCTAAATTACTGTTCCTGGTGTATGTAAAATGTGGTTTTCATGTTTCCCCATCACACTTGTGTAAGCCGACGACAGCCGTTTTAACAGAGGTGCCTCCAAAGGGGGATGAGGGGCTGAGAGGTCAAGTCATCCACTGAGACTCTAATGTCCGAGTTTCAGTGAATGCAGCAAAAATATCTGAGTGGAAGTTAAAGCAGCCTTTCTATGCCCATAACAGCATCCAGTTGCTGTGCATCTTGCACATAAACGTCACAGAGAACAGTCAGTTTGGTGCCGAAATGGTGACTTTTTTTCCCCAGCAGAACTTAGCATCGGCCCACAGAGTCAAAACTACCACCAAATGGTTTGGTGACCATGATATTACTGTGCTTGATTGGTCAGTAACCTCAGAAATCAAGGAACCTCCATGCAATATCTTATCGATTCAGTAATTTATGGTTAAAAAAAAAAAAAACAAAAAAAAAAACTACTGAGTGTATAAATGAACATACTTTGCATTGGACATTTCTATATTTAAATCTTTTTTTTTTAAAAAATTGATCTTGGGAAATATTGTAATAATTTGAGATACTTGATTGAAAATTAGAACAAGAAATACTCGAAATATTTCACTTTAGGTGTAATGAAAACAGAATATATGAAAGTGGACCTAATTAGGTTAAGTTGTGAAAAGGAAGAACTTACATCTAATTATTTGAGATGCACCTGGAGAACACTGATTTCTTAAGAGATCAAATAAAACTTTATTAATCCTGAAGGAAATTTATATGCTAGAAGAAAACTAAATGAAGTTGGACATTTTTGCATCACATATGCTGTTTTGGATTGATCTTAGGAAATATTCTGATAATTTGAGAATCTAGATGTCAGATTTTTGTATGCTTTAAGTCATAATCATAAAATCTGTAGTCATAAAATAAAACAAATTAAAAAAAGGTTAAAAATATAATATAACTTTACTGCAATGATTTTAGAATACATAAAAGTTTACCTTTTTGAATTCAGTTACACACAAAAAACATTCAAATTATTGGAGATGCACCTGTGTGTAATTTCTTAACTTTTATATTAACACAGCTTTCGTCTACCCTCTATGCAACAATGAAGTTCCTGAAATTTAGCCACTTATTTTAATTTTGGTGGGCCTTCTGACAGAAAACACCATGTGGTCTTGCTTTTCTTAAGACAAATGTACAGCAGACGCTTTGTCTCAAAACCACACACTGATCACACGCAGGAGCTTGAGACAGACAAGAAAAGGTGTGTGTCGACTTTGTGACCTTTAAGTTAAATTTAAAGCAGCAGATAACTGCTAAATGAGACATAAAATGGCAAAAATGACACGAAATGGAAAAAATTTGACACAAAATGACAAAACCAGAAACAAAACCATAAAAACAAGACACGAAATGACAAAATGAGACACAAAACATGAAATGACAAAAATGAGATACGAAAAGAAGAAAAATGAGACACAAAATGAAAAAAATGACACAAAACCACAAAATGAGACACAAAGTGACAAGCTTTGAATCCGTTACATAAAGCAGGAAGTCTCCTCCTCACATACAGTGTGCTTGGTTCTCATTTAGAGGCCAGATCTTGACTGGAGATTGCAGCAGAAGTGGCGCACTCATCTGCAGCACAGAATGACTAATATAAATCTCCAATCTCTCAATAACATACTGTTACATAGTGAGCTCCCCAGGCTCTCACTGCCCGGGAGGAACGACTTCTCTGAAGCTGCAAAGGCATCATAATCTTACAGTACGCTGCCCACTTGCCTAACCACCCTTGTAATTGCATTCATGAATAATTATTGGTAAGCAAGGTCAGGTGTAGGAGCAGCTAAATGTTCTGTAGTATGAATTATAGTCGTATCTCTCCGTGGCTCCACCTGCCTCCAGCAACAACTGCTGATTAAACAGACGATACAGCAGCGAAGCGCGACCTTTAGCTACCCTTTTAAGTTTGGTTTTAATGAAGGATAACACTGGAAAGGCAGTAAAATACAACAGTTGGTTCGTCTGAACCATCTTTTA
Source organism: Amphiprion ocellaris (assembly GCF_022539595.1). Classification (NCBI taxonomy): domain Eukaryota; kingdom Metazoa; phylum Chordata; class Actinopteri; family Pomacentridae; genus Amphiprion; species Amphiprion ocellaris. Next base: position 5,145,038 of record NC_072766.1, read on the forward strand.
AATGGCTGGGCCAGGCAGTTTTGGTCAAAATAGCTCAAATAGGAATACACCGATCAGCCACAACATTATGACCACTGACAGGTGAAGTGATTGATCATCTTGTTGCAATGCAATGCTCTGCTGGGAAACCTTGAGTCCTGAAATTCATGTGGATCTTTGACTTGTCACATTTTGTGGTTTTGTGTCTTGTTTTGTCCTTTTGTGCCTCATTTTGTGTTTCATTTTTGTCATTTTGTGTCTAATTTGTCATTTTGTGTCTCATTTTTGTGGTTTTGGGTCTTGTTTTGTCATTTTGTCTAATTTTTGTGGTTTTGTGTCTCATTTTTGTGGTTTTCTGGCTCGTTTTCGTCATTTTGTCTCATTTTTGTGTCTCATTTTTGTCATTTTGTGTCTCATTTTTGTGGTTTTGTCTCATTTCTGTGGTTTTGTGTCTCGTTCTTGTCATTTTGTGGTTTTGTGTCTTGTTTTGTCATTTTGTGTCTCATTTTTGTCATTTCATGCTTTCTGTTTGTTCGCAGCCTGATTGACCATCACAGGGATGGAGTGACAAGTAGAGCAGTTTGGAAGCAGCTGCCTTTCCATACATGCAAGTGGGACAAGTGAGAGAGCTGGGATGGTTTGGTTGGAAAGAAAAGAGGGGAGAGGGCTGGAGGGTGAGACTTTGTGCTGGGATGTGACAGGAGTGGGAGAGGAGGATTTGGGAGTGGGCGAGTGATTATGAAACAGTGATGCTTGCAATCCACAGCGGACCACATACTGGATATTGAGGAAAGCATTTGGCTACTGTGCTTGTTGGGCTGAATCCCATAGCTTTTAAAAAGTGAGGGACGGTCTCAGAGCAGGTTGAAGTTCTGAATAAAAACCATGTTGAAAGCTGTGCATGTAGACTGCAGCCAGGTGTGCAGGGAGAGGATCCAGCTAAAGCTATTTGCTCACAGGTGTCAGCGGAGTGAGCGAACGGCGGCGGGGCGACTTAACGGCGACACCTGTGATAAGGGTTACAGAGGGTTACACTCAGAGTTTGTTGAACCTGCTTTGTGAAACGGACCCCAGGTACTGTTGTGTCTCTGTTGTGTTTCTCTGTTGTGTGTGTGTGTGTGTGTGTGTTGTGTTGACCTCCTTGTGTAGCTGGCTGAACAGGTACTGTTGTGTCACCACCTTGAACCAGTTGCTGTCCACTTTCTCCCCCAGGTGAGCGTCTTCACACTCCCTCGGCTTTATCAGCGTCGTCACCTGGGTGTTGAAGGCGTCTTCGCTCAGGGCCGCCAGACGCTCGCCGAAGCTTCACAGGAAGTCCTCGATCTTGGCCTGCACTGGCTCGGAGCTGCGGGAGAGACGCCGTCAGTCGGCTTCACCTGAAGACTCACAGGTAAACTCACCTGGACCCACCTGAACATAGTGGCCCAAGTCTCCATGGTGACGGAGAATCCCAGAACCCCCAAAGTGTTTCTGCAGGTGTTATACACCTGGTACCTGCACAGACACCACATGTCAGGTTTACTGCTGCAGCCCGTTTCCATGGAAACATCTGGAACCAACAGTCGGATCAGCTGGTAGTAGTAGAAAAAACTATAATAATAATAGTAAAAATATTATTATTATTATTATTATTATTATTATTATTATTATTATCATTATTATTATTATTATTATTATTATTATTATTAATAATAATAATAATAATAATAATAATAATAGTAATAGTAATAGTAGTTGTAAAAATAATAGAAAAATATTAACAATAATAGCAATAACAATACTACTACTACTACTACTACTACTACTACTACTAATAATAATAATAATAATAATAATAATAATAATAAGGGTGACAATAACAACAACAATGATAATAACAATAATAATAATAATAAGGTGGATTATTTCTCTACATGTAAACGGCAGATTCAGCTGATAAAGTTTCCCATTTTTAGATGTATATTAATCATCTGAGGTATTACTAACAAACTGCAGCTGTTTCAGCCAAATTGTTATTCAATGAAATCCGACTACTTTATTTATTGATGATTCTGCTGTATTTAATATTTTAACTGAAGTCATGAATAACTGATGAGCTGCTGTAGAAATAAACTTGATGTTAATAGTTCCCAACAGTTTCCCTGTAATGTAAAGTTTAGTGTTTTTTACTTTAAGTACCTGAAAAAAAGAGCTGCCAGTGGAGGTGGCTCAGGGATCGCTGTAGCAGTATAAGTGATCAGCCCAGTGCCATGACTGAACACCGGTCCAAAAAAACCAAAAAAAACAAAAAACAAAGAGTGAACACCAGCCCTGGCAGCCCAAACATCAGACCAGCCCACCGGGAATTGTCCCGGTCCTCCCGATTAGCCACTCGGGGGAGCGATGTGGCCACCCCAATGAGGAATTTCTGCAGACGCCCCTGCTGCTTTTTCCAACAGTAAGTGGGCTGAAATAGGTTATGCAATAGAACTTTTGGGGGGTGTAAAAGTGCATTCTGATGGGTCAAACTTGTCTGCAGTTTGGAGTTCTCTGCATGTTTCTAAATAAAGTTTGGGTCCCAGAGGCAGCACTGAGGCAGGAATGCGGCTCTGAGCTCCGGACAGCAGCTCCTCCGTCAGACGTGACGTCGCTGGTTCCCCTCTGAAAAACTCCGAGCAAAAAGTTTTTCTATGAGCGAAAAAACACAACGAGGAGCCCGAAATCCTCCCCGCGACCGGGAGCCTCGGAATGCCCGTCCGTCTGCGCATCAGCACCGGATCCAGCCGTCGAAATGTTGACAGAGTCGCGTCGTCGCATCAAAAGTTCTGCGGCCGTTGTGGCGATTGTTTGCGCAGCAGCGATGTTGGCCCGAAGCTGCCAGTGTGTCAGCGACCAGGACGACGAAGTGCTGGAGAAAAAGCAGCTCACGGAGTTCTACAGTAAGTTCTCAGGCACAGCTGGCTCCAGCTGCTGCACACAAACACAGTTTTTTTTGTTTTTTTTTATAATTGTGAAGTTAAATGACTTCCTGCACGTTTTTTGCTCGGATGGATGTTTTTGCGCTTGGAGAAACTTACATAACTGCACTGAACAGATGCAGATTCATGCTGTTTTAGAGCTGGAATTTAAAAATCTGCTGTTTTACTGCAGATTCCCCTCCTCAGGTCTCCTCTAGTGGCCCCCGGACCATAGTTTGCGCCCCCAGCTGCTCACATTACCAACAGTGTTGTTTTTATTATCTGCAATAAAGTCCAGCTCAAGGGCAGCAAGAAGGAGTTGATGTTGGTGAAGAAACACGTGCTGTTCAGGTTTTTTGACCTCTAGTGGAATTAGCTATTCAATACATACATTGTTAAACAACATCAAGTTAAATCTGAAGGACTAATGATGCCATTTTTCATAAATCTAAAGCTCATTACCTGGGCTGATGCTATTCTCAGCGTTGCTTTCACCTGTTTATTATTTCTGCTAAATAAGTCTTTCGAGGTTATATTCTAAAATGAGAAATTAAATGTCATCAAATGTTTACAACTGCTTGGATGCATTTCTAGTATCCTTACGTTTTGCATTTTCTGAGCTTTATCTTATACACCAGCATTCAAAAGTTTGGGCTAACTTAGAAATGTCCTTATTTTTGAAAGAAAATCAGGTATTGTAGGTCAACTTTAACTCAATTAGAGAAACTTTAACTAATATGAAGGTACTTTAACTCTTTTAGAGCAACTTTAATGTAGAGCAACTTTAACTATTGTAGACTGATACAGAGCAACTTTAACTCATTTGTGAACAACTTAAACTAATGTAGAGCAACTTTAACAAATATATAGTAATTTTAATTCATGCACACTACCGTTCAAACATTTGGAGTCACATAGAAATGTACTTATTTTTAAATGAAAATCTTTTTTTTCCTATGAAGACCACATTAAATGAATGATAAATCCAGTGTAGACATTGTTCATGTGGTAAATGACTATTGTAGCTGGAAACAGCTGATTTTTAATGGAATATCTCCATAGGGATACAGAGGAACATTTCCAGCAACCATCACTCCTGTGTTCTAATGCTACATTGTGTTAGCTAATGGTGTTGAAAGGCTCATTGATGATTAGAAAACCCTTGTGCAGTTATGTTAGCACATGAATAAAAGTGGGAGTTTTCATGGAAGACAGGAAATTGTCTGGGCGACCCCAAACTTTTGAACGGTAGTGTACATCTAATCCAAATCACAGATTTGATAGAGATGAAATGTGAAAATAGCGTCATAAATGAAGCATTGTGGTGCTACACAGATGCCATGAGAACATTCTTGTTTGTTACAGACCGCAGCAATTCCAGATTTTTTTTTCTTCCAGTGGAAAAAGAAAGGGAAAAAAAACGACCAACTGTACCAAAATCATAGCTCATATTGCAATATTAGTCAAAATATTAGATATAAGTTATTCTTACCTTCTCAGTTACAATTTTTAGAAAATTTGATTTTAATTTCAACATCACAGCCTTTTGGTTGCTGGCCTTTTAGAATGTAAACACAAAATAAGTCAAAAATGCTATCTCTGTATCTCACCATTATCACAGTGCTCATTTTGACCAGATCAGATCAGATTCAAACAACCCTCCTTCCTCCCTAATGCACAACTCAGTGCCATGTATGTATATTAGTATTATAGTGTACTTCAATCCAGTAAAAACACAGGAAGGATATGCGGACACTGAAAATATACAACGGTTTTGGTCACATAGGCCTCTGACATCTTGTGCTGGATGTCCACGCCAACGCCTTTTTCAAACAATCTCTTCCACTATTTAAATTCAACACAAACAACTGGAGTATTTCATTTAGATCTAGTAGTGTACACTCTTGTTTTTCCTTCTTCTGTATGCAATGGAGACATGAAGCAGGAGATAATTCCTCCGACTGTTTTCCTCAAGGTCTTTTGTAAACATTCGCTATACATCCTCTCTTTTCTTTGAGTATCCAGTTTCACAAAGACCTTGATTCATTCTAGAAGACAAAGAGTTCCTCTGCCTTTGTGTAGCTTAAACGTTGCTGCATTTAAGTAGAGAAACCTGAAAAAGAGGATGAAAAGCTTACCGTGCAAGTGTTCAGTTTATCCCTTCCCTGTCTATGACACAGTTTTGCATTACTTCTTCACCCCATGTTTCTCACCTTTCTCCTCCACGTCTGCTCATGTCATCTCCCTCTCCTCGCCTCTCATCCGTCTCTTTGCAGAAAAGGGTCTGTTTATTTTGGAAAGTGAGCCGCTGAAGCGCTGCATCTCGGTGGAACGCTCCAACCTGGTGCTGGAGGACTGCGAGCGTCCCACCCGCCGCATGCTGTGGAAGTGGGTCTCCAGGCATCGCCTCTTCAATCTGGGCACCAGCACGTGCCTGGGCCTCAACATCTCGGACACGACGCAGCCTCTCGGAACGTTCGAGTGCGACGCCGCCCTCCCTGTGCTGTGGTGGCGTTGCAGTGGAAACATGCTGTACGGGGCGTCCCAGTGGAAGGTGGCCGTGGCTGGACGCCTGGTGGTGGTGAAGAAAAACAGTTATAATGAGTGGAAAAGGTACAACACCCCGAGTGAGGGCCCCTGCTCGTATCCATATGAAGGTAAAAACCTGCATCCCCTCTGAACTGTAACATCAGAGCTCATTGGAGTCAAGTTAAATCATACAAGGTGTGTTTGAATTCGCAGATATCCACACTTTGTTGGGAAATGCACACGGCATGGCCTGCGCTTTCCCCTTTAAGTACAACAACAAATGGTACTCCGAGTGTACGACTGAGGGGCGTGAGGATCATCTCCAGTGGTGCTCAACCACCGCTCGCTACGATGAGGCCGAAAGATGGGGCTTCTGTCCAGTGCAAGGTAAAACAGACACAGCAGAGTAAGACAGGAATGTGGTAAAAGAAACTAGGTGGTCCAAAGAGCATGGAAATCTCAACAGAATTCTGATGAGGTGATGTGATCCTCTAAGTTTGGTGTAGGTCTCGGCTGACCTGAATTCGACCTCATGCAACACCTTTAGGATGAACTGGGTTGCCAGCTGTAAGCCAGGACTTATCACCCAACATCAACAATACTCCTCCTGTGTCAGAATGAGGGGAAATCCCTGTTTGCTCTTGTTAACTTTCACCGTGATTCATCCACTCCATGCCACACCCGATGACGCTTCCTTTATCGGTTTCATCTTGCCCTTTTTTAATTCTGTGGCTTTGTTCTTAGATTCCAGCTGTGAGCGCTTCTGGGAGTCAAACCAGGAGCTGCAAGCGTGTTATCAGTTCAACCTGTACACCATCCTGACCTGGAGTCAGGCGCTGTCTACCTGCCAGGCCCAAGGCGGAAACCTCCTTAGCATCACCAGCCTGGCGGAGCACAGGTACATCAGAGGTAGGCATCTGGTAGAGGACACATACAGGGGCTGTAAAGCTGCTGAATCAAACACCCACTATGTGCTGCGCCAAGATTAAATTCACAAACTGTACACCAGAACTATGCTACTCAATAGAACCAAACAGATTCTTCATATCATTTCCAATTTGTTTATAACCCAGCCCTCCCTCCTTTGAGGTTATTTAATGTCTCTAATGCCTATAATTCTGTATTTATTTAAGATTTGTTGACGCCTTTTTTGCGTTTGTATCTTGTGGTAGATCGACTGGCAAGTGTTGGAGCGATGGTGTGGATCGGACTGAACCACCTGAAGGAGGGACGTGGATGGCAGTGGTCTGATGGAGCACCTCTGTCATTAGTGAATTTCACCACAGGTACTGATAATTTATTTACTCCTTGAATATATACAGTATTTAATACCAATCAACCAATACCAGTCACGTGAATTACTATTACTCCGCCACGGAACACGGCGGAGTTATGTGACGATCGATGTACGTTTGTCCTTCCTTCTGTGCGCAACATTACTCAATATCAGAATAATGGACTTGGATCAAATTTTCAGGGAAGGACAGAATTGACACAAGGACCACCTGATTAGATTTTGTCAGTGATGTGGCTTATAGTCTGGATCCACGGATGTTTTAAAGATTTCTGTATCACTGCGAGGTAGTGGCACAGCATCACTGTAACTATGACAACAATGAACGCTACGTCAGCTGCCTGCTGACGATCACATGATTGTGATCCTACTACAAATCCACTGCTACAGACTTATCGGGACTTAACTGTCAGAAATTATATAACGGCTGAGCAGCCTTGGTGGCCTTGACTCTGAATTTTTTTCTTGTTATTTATACAATGTACTGTACTAGAATTTGTAGGAAGGTAAAAACTGTATTTGTTGTAGTTTTACCACTGGAGAGTCTCAGCTTTCAGCAACCTTACCAATGCAAATGAACAAGTTGCTCCAACAAAGGCACTAAGTGAGGTTTCAGATAAATCCAATAGAGGAAATTGCGTAGAAAAGACATCTTAAACTTGTCTAGTAGAACAAATACACGAGTCAGCTACAACATTATAACCACTGACAGCTATCATTGATTATGTCATTACAATTGCACCTGCGAAAGGATGGGACAGCAAGTAAATAGTCAGTTCTTGAAGTTAGTATGTTGGACGCAGGAAAAATAGCCCAGCGTTAAAGAATCAGAGCCACTTTGACTGTGATGTCTAGACAACTGGGTCAGAGCATCTCCAAAATTACAGGTTTTGTGAGATGTTCGCGACATGTGGTGGTTAGCACCAAAAGTGGTTCAAGGACGCTCAACTGGTGGACCTGCGAGGAGGCATTCGAACGTAAGGCTCATTGCTGTGTGTGTAGGGAGTGAAGGCTGACCCATGTGGTCTGATCCTAAAGTAGAACTACTGTAACTCAAACTACTGGAATCCTGATGGAGTATAGCGCTGCATAGATGCAGACTGGCCAGAATTCCCATTCTGACCTCTGTCTACTGTCAAAAGAGCCTACAATGGGCATATGAGCATCAGAAGTGGGCCATGGATCAGTGGGAGAAGGTGGCCTGGTCTATAATGAATTACCTTTTCTTTTTTTTTGTCTGTGTGCATACCTGGGGAAGAGATGGCCGTAGGGTACACTATGGGAAGAATTCAAGCTAGTGGAGGCAGTGTGATGCTCTGAGGAATGATTTGCTGGGAAACCTTGGGTCCTGGCATCCTAAATATTGTTGCAGACCACATACACCCCTTCATGACAACAGTATTCCTTGACGGCAGTGATATCGCATCTTGCTTCACTGCAAATTTAGTTCAGGAATGGTTTGAGGAACATGACAAATAGTTGTTCAGGTGTTGACTCGGCCTCCAAGTTCCCCAGATCTCAATCCAGTCAGGCATTTGTTGGATGTTCTGGAAAAACTCCACAGATCCACGGCGGATCTGTTCAAGTCTTCATCCCTGATACCACAGGATACCTTAAGAGGTCTTGTGGAGTCCATCAATCCCCTGGGGTTTCATAAAGTTGCTGATTAATGATAATAATAACATTGTTTGTTTGAGGCTTGAGGCAGCATAAAAATGAGGGATTAAAGCCAATTAAGCCATTGTGTCCTCACTGTTTTCCCTTTAGCTCTACCTGCCAACCCCCTGAAGGAGGACAGACAGTGTGGAGTTTACAACTCGGCCTTCGAGGGTCACTGGCAGAGTCTTCCCTGTGAGTCTGCTCTTCCTTACATCTGCAAGAAGACGCCTAACGACACCCGCAGAGCTGAGCCTCTAGGTGAGCGACTGACACACATCACATTAATACCTAACATGCAAAGTGCCTCCCTGCATCTTCAGAGGCATTTTAGACTGGCAGGTATGAAATAGTCGAGTCTAAGCTCAAAATGTACGAGCAACATTTTTAGGTCTTGTAGTTCTTGGCCGCTGCAGCTGCACTGCACCTGGAGAGCAAACTTTTGACCTTCCTCTCTGTTGCACTGCTGGCAGCTAGACCAAAACAATGTCTGCTGTGAATCTGAGTTATTCTGGACTGTACTCTTTCTGACTTGTCCTTTTTTGGCTCTTCCTCTTGCAGAGAACTGGCAGTATATCCCTACTGAGTGCGCTAATGGCTGGTGGCCTCATAACGGTTTCTGCTACCGGGTGCTGTCAGAATCAGAAGCTGGAAGCTGGGAGGAGTCTTCCAGGGCCTGTGGCTCTCGGAGGGCGAACCTCACCAGCCTGCACTCCTTGTCTGAGATGGAAATGCTGCTCAACCTCCTGGCTAACTGTAAGGAGCATCATGCAATATGGATACACAAAGCAGTATTTGTTATAGACACTAAAAACAGTTTTGTTTGTGTCTTTCACAGTTTCTGGAGAGAGTATGGAGGTGTGGATTGGTCTTTGGAAACAGGCATCGTCACCGACTGTAGAGTGGTCTGATGGTTCACCAGTAACTCTCACTCTGTGGCACCAGTATCAGCCTCTACACAACCTGACGGATGCAGCACTCTGTGCCAAAGTGGACAAGAAGGTGAGAAACCCTGCGTTGGCGTTTCTCGTTACTGAATATTTACATCACTGATTAATCTGCCTATTATTCTCCTGAGAAAACTGAATTAAGACCTGTTTTCTTTGACGTAGGCTTATGTGTGTCAATGTGATATTTAATTTACTATAATTTAAGACTAGCAAAATGCACAATATCTCTCATTTGAGCCCATAAGAGCCACTTAATTATTTTGCCATTGAGCTAATTAATTAATCATCTCATTTCTAATGTGTCTTTGAAGTCATCAGTAAACTGTGAAGCTCTTTCACAGAAAGGTAACTGGCTTTTGGCCTCCTGTGACGAGCGACGGCCGGCTGTGTGCAGAGGAGAAAGCCAGAATCTCGTTGATAACCATGGAGCCTGGGATGAAGGTTGTCCTGAGGTAGGAACATGAACACACATGTACGCACACATCCACGTCGGCATGCACTCAACCGCTGACGAGTCATCTAGTAGCGCTATTCTGGCTCCACTTATGCTCCAGAATTCATTTTTTACAGTAAAAAATGGCTTCTCAGTTTCTCTTTACTCGCTAAAATGACATTTTAATGTTTTGACAAGCTCTGCCTAAAAAACTGATAAGTTTTGGTGCAAAAACACGACTTATTTTCAAGTGTGTCAGGCAGATTATTTGTGTGCAATGCTGTGTTTTGCAAAAACTCGTCTGAGATCCGGACTCGCACCAGACAGGAGCCACACGCCTGCTGCAGTTCAAATTCAGAGCAAGTTGGCCCTTCAGAAACACAATGAGCTGATTCACTCGACTGCTGACGTATTGTCTGGCATTCGTGTTGCTCCTTGACTCTGTTTACAAGAATATCAGACTCCTGAGTCATCAGGCTACTTCATGCTCCACAACATGAGGCCAAAAATTGCCCTGGAGGCACCGTGTCCATGGACATGCTCGAGCAGTCTCTAATTATTCTCGCCAGGGTTTTAGCAAACAGAACTATGATTTCCACCGTTGTCTCTTCATCTTCAGAGTCATACAAGGTAACGCATGTGAATGTTATGTGGTTTTGTCAGCAGTAGAAAACTATTTCATCCTCTAGTTTAAAGGAAACTCTGGCTTCATGTAATGTTAGTGTAGGCCTCTTGAGACTGGGGGATCAATGTCAAACAGGGGTAAAGGGGGGCAAATTCACACCACTTGTCTAAACACACATGCACACACTTACATTAACCCGACGTCTTGCATGTTACTGTCCAGATATTTCAGTAGTAGTATGACTATGACACCTGTGTTTTGGTACTGATGCCAATAGAATACTTTTGACATATTTTACTATAAGAAAATATCAGACAGTCACTCCAACTGCTTTTTGTAATTAACAAAAGATGCCAAATATTAAATGTCAATGTCTAAATAATACACACAATAATTATTAGACATCATAAAATGGACAAACTTTTGATTTAAATCATGAACTCAGTTAAAAAGAATGCTGCATATAAGAAACTTAGTCAGAATGATCAGTACCATTTTTTTAATACTTTTGGTGCTACAGGCCCATTTTGGTTGAAGTACCAACTCAACTTTTAAGTGGTTTAATTCAATACTGCTGGTGTCACAAAGAAAATTATTTACAAACCTACAAAAGTTAACGTTGCCAGTATAAAAGTTGGGTGAAAGTTATTGGAAATTCTTGTTATTGAAAAAGGTTATTGGTTGAACTAATACTTTAAACAGCCCGGAGGAAAAAGGCTGTGATGTTACACAACCTAAAAAAATGTGCAATTTGTTTGTAAGTCTGAAAATCTTACAGTAACTTCTACAAAAAAGAATTCATCTTGGATATGATGGATGTAATCCTAACATTGATGAGTGGATTTTTTTGTTTTTGTCGTTTCTGTTAGGGCTGGAAGCGACATGGCCATTCCTGTTACATGGTGACCACTCATGCACAGAACTATGAGGATGCACTGCTGGGATATTACTGCAAGGCTCCTCTTCTTACTGTGGAAAACAGGTGCATTATTGAGCAGATGATCTGTTGTGTTGATGTAAAAAGAAGTCCTTTTTAAACCTCTCTCCTCACTTCTCTCTCCTTCCTCATGCTGGCAGGTTTGAGCAGGCGTTTGTCAACAGTTTGCTGAGTGAGAATGGAGCCAACAGTAGTCTGTATTACTGGATCGGCCTCATGGACATGGACAAGACAGGAGAGTACCGTTGGCTTCCTCACAATGGATCCTCTCTGCCTCTTACGTTCACACACTGGAACAAACACCAGCCAGGTAGCCATGAGTTGGAAAAAGAATTCTTAGCTAACAGAAAATAGTGATCCAGAGTAGATGGGGATTTGGTTTAATGTGAATCTTCTGCTTCTGTAGTCAGTGCTGGCGGCTGTGTTGCCATGTCAGGTGGTCCTGCTCTGGGTCACTGGGAGGTGAAAGACTGTAAGTTGCACAAGGCCTTGTCGGTGTGTAAGCAGAGCATCAGCAGTTACCATGACGCCCCGCTGCCTGAGCACCACATCGATGCCTACGCCCCCTGTCCTCCAGGCTGGGAGTCACACTCTGGCCTGTTTCACTGCTTTAAGGTCAGCTCATCTTCATTTTTTTCACTTCCTCTGCTCTGTCTGAATGCATACTTCTTATCACACACCTGATCTGTTTTTTTAACTTCATTTTTGTCTTTAGATCTTTTCCCAAAGCCTTGTACATCATTTGGTACAAAGTGAAAACTCTGGGATTTCACATATGAGCCAAACTGTCTCAAATAAACCTTCACCAACTCCAACATAGAGGTTCCAACCTCCAACCTCCCTCCTCAGGCCTCTCTCAGGCAGTTATTATCGCCCCCTGCTGGTCAGAGGATGTATACTGTATTAGATATTGCAAATATTAAAATACATCAATATTAGTCGTTAATCTCTCTAAACCCCAAGCCATTTGTCGGTGTTTTTGTTTTTATTTTTTTGCTCCTGTCACATTTTTTTACTCTCCGTTTGCTCATTTTGCCATATAAAGCCCAACACCTCCATAGAAACGGCACGATCACAGCCAGAAGTAGAGAGAACTCACAGCATGTCTTTTTTCTGTGACACAGTTATAGTCCCATAAATCATGAAAATGAAAAATAAAAGAGGTTGAATGTCTTTATTTGTCTTATAAATGTTGGAAAAAAAATCTTGAATTTACGTGTACGACATTTTTCCAAATGCAACTACAGAAGTGTTGCCAAAACTAGGGGAAAGAATTGTGTGTCTACATGCTGCAGATACTTGGGTTTTTACTTGACTTCCATACTTCTATCTGCTCTGTGTAGACACTGCCTGCAATACAGACCAGCTCAAGTGAAAGAAGAATAATTTTTGTCTTCAGAATCAGAAATTCTTTATTGATCCCCGATTGCTTGCAACTGTTAGTCAGAGCTTGAGTGGAAAAGTGCAGAATATTTTTAAATTTTTTTGCATGATCTGGGTAAACAAACAATATATATTTTTTGGGCAAAATGCTTTGGCGTATTTTGGGGATTTTTAAAATAAGGCATGCAGAATAAAAGGATTTAGATAAAACAGAACAGTTTTAAGCTGCAGATTATTAGTTCTAACACCATCTGAGCATCCACCCAGCCATTCTTTATATTTTTACACTTTCTGACTCTGATAAATGGGGTAATTTTGGCAATCAATCAGCAGTTTTTGGGAGTGTTATTTTCATATGTAGGAGTGATGTTTAAATTATTTCATACTCTGCAGGGTAAGTATGAGCTCCTCCCATTATGTTGATAATTGTCACTCTAGTATGTAACACCTATCAGATAAAAAAATCAGAAATTATAGTGTAGGTACATCGCTTTGTTGTTCCTCACAAGCCTGAAACAGGACCAGGAAAGGCAGCACCAACAAGAAGTACTGTACAGTAGTGCCCCTGCCTTATATAAGAGAGCTGGAACGAACTTTAAAATTAGTTCTGTAGATCTTATAGGAGTGAAGATTTAGCAATTGTACTAATAAATTTGTTCTGAAACAGATTTTGGTGAACTATTTCATCGTCAAATCCCTTTCACTCACATAAATGAGGCCTCAGGAGGGAGGTCTGCGATTGAGTTTTTTTCTCCTACTTAAATACACTTAAGATAATATTGGCTTTACCAAACCACAAGCTATTCCATCTTTTTGTCCATTTTCTATAAATACTTATCCTGTTAAGGGCCACTGGGAACCGTGTCCTATCCCAGAATGCACTGAACAACAGGCAGAGTACATAGGATCTAAAACAGGACCAAGATTTACATATTTACTCTTTCAGGCAGTTTAATATCAGGAATAGGACTGCCGTTAATAGCTACGTTCAGTTAAATGTTCTTGGTATTTTCTGAATTAATAGATAAAAAGTCCAAAAGTTATTATTTCTCAGAGCCCATAGGAACTGTTTTTGTTTTATTTTATTCAACTTGCAGTCCAAACTTAACAGATATTCAGTTTACTGCCTTAGAAAACTATTAAATATTTAAGCTAGAACTTTTTTGTGTACCATTTTTACTAATTTAACCTGCTGTTTAAATTAGTAATTGCTTATCAGAATTGTTGCAAATTGCCTGTTGTTTCGCTGATCAACTTCTTATTTCAGGTGTATAGACAGATATCAGTTTGGGTTTGTGAGAGGACAGTATAGCAAAGAACGGTCTCAAACCCAATGTTTTAAACTAAGAAAAGATTTTAAAGTAACAAAATTAGTTTGATGAAAATAGATTCATTCAGGACTCTAGTGTTTTTGTTGTATTTATATATTTTTTGGACATATTTTACTCATTCTTGCCCCCACAAAAAATATAAAATTGCTGATAAAATACAGAGAATGTCTAGGAAATATGTTTTTAAAATACAGAAACTGCATAAATGCGATGCACTTTTGCAGTTTTAATGCACTAATATGCTCAGCTGACCCTCTGTGTTGCTCCTTTAGGTGTTCCACGATGAGAAAGTCCTGATGAGGCGCTCCTGGGTGGAAGCAGACTTCTTCTGCCAGGCCCTCGGGGCTCAGCTGGCCAGTTTCCACCACTATGAGGAGCAGGTGTTTGTTAAGCAGCTCCTCAGTGCCATGTTTGAAGGGTTGGTACAGCCCTGAGGGGCTCATCAGTGCAGGAATGTTATGGGAACTGATATGCATCTGTTGAGGTGTTTTTATTTTTAATATGCATAGCAGAGTGAACACAGTGTTTAACTACTGGGTGGTGAAGATAGAATGTGAGCTAGGACTGTTGTAGATTACGTTGCTGGAAGGAAAAAAGCACGTCTTCCATGAAAACATGACCTACGTAAATTATGTGAAATGAAGTATGTGAAAAGTCAGTGATTTGTCATTTTAACAGTCTTGCAAATTAGTAAGTAATTCTGTTTAGTAATAATATTTGAGTTATTGATTTTTGTGTCATTATTAGCAATATATTTTTCACCAAAAAAGTTTACAAAAGAAACAACAAAAAGCTTTTATAATCAACAAGCAATTCAAACCAAAATACAACATTAAAATTCACAAGACAGAAACCAATTAAATACACAAAAGATAACAATCTAAAAAGTGCATAAAGCATAAATAAAGTATAAGAAGATGTCAAGCATAAAATGAGTTTAAAAGTGATTGCAGGTCATCTAGTACTAAATCTTAGAAAAAGTCTTGCATGTGCAAAAACTTGTGCATCTTTAAAAGTTGAGGCTGGTTAAATGTTGAATGTTTTTGACACGATAATAACAGAACAGGTTGAGACTGAAGCCTAGAAACTAAAAGCACATCTTGATTTTTACAGCAGGTTTGATGTTGTTAGCAATGGTCCCAAAATAGAACTCGATCTGTGCATGCAGGGTTTTGTGGCCATTGAAGACTGAATTTATATTTATGAATTTCCAGTTATTTACGCTGGTCTAATGGGCTACATGGAAACATACTGCAATATATTATGATATAAAGGATCCAAGTAATGTGGTAAAAATCAATGTCAGTGGCCTTTTTGAACACGATTTCAGCCTACAACTAAACCATAGAATAAAAGATGTTTCTTTAGAACTGCTTATATGGACTTGTGTTGCAGTGTGTTTGTGTTCTGCTCCTCTTTTTTTAGAACAGAGGGTCGCTGGTTCTGGGTGGGTTTAAATCAGAGAGACCCTGAATATCCCGGAGTCTGGGAGTGGTCGGACGGTTCTCCTGTAAGTTCACAGAGACGCTCACTAAAGCATCCCAACAGCCCGTCTGCACTCTATAATGCTTAGAAGATGTACAGGACTATGACTTAGTGTGTGTCTTTGTTCAGGTGGTGACGTCCTTCATTGAGGATAAGAATGAGGAGGATGACAGGAGGGACTGTGCCATGTACAGTGACCTGACCAACGCTCTGATGCCGCAGCCGTGCGACGCCAAACACGAGTGGATCTGCAAGATGTCCAGAGGTAAACACCCTCACACAGAACTTTCCTGACACACACACATGAGCACTGTGTTATTTACCAAAGTCTGTTTCATGTTGCAGGTGATAAACTGAAGAAACCCTATTGGTACACTGAGCGTAAGTTGCATCTTTATTTCGCTGCTTTTGACGTTTCAAACAAAACTTCATTAAGACTGAGCTCAAAAGGTTTCTTATGATAGAAAATGATGAGTGCATATGATGTATTTTAAATTGAAGCTACACCAGAAACATTTACACCAAAGCAAGAATCAGCCACACATGACAGTGTTTGCATGTCTTCAAATCTAAAAAACAAAAGTTTTATGTGGTTCAGGCTTTACAACTTCACAGCACAACACAATCTGTTGATAACTGTAGCAGACAACTTTTACCAGACATATGTTGATGTTTATTTATTTGTTTTTCTACATTTTCTTGTCTAAATCTTGTTTGTAGTAAGCTAACATGTATGGAATAGCATTATTAAATGTGCGAAATCATCAGTCGGTGAGGAAATAGAACTGTTCAATTGGTCACTATACCCGTTTCGTTACTTGTAAATGCATCCTGTCACTATAATTGTCCTCCCAGAGAGCGAGCCGTGGGTGTTTTACCACGGAGCCGAGTACCTGCTGGCCAAGCAGCCCTTCAGCTGGGACGCCGTCTCTCTGGCCTGTCAGATGATGGGAGCTTACCTGCTGTCCGTTCACTCCAGAGAAGAGCTGCACTTCGTCAAGGAGCGCTTACGACGGGTCTGTTATTACCAGTGTTCATAGATACACACTGACTGGCCACTTTATTAGGAACGCCTGTGAAATTTAATGCAATCAAATACAGCAGCTCGGCCATAACTTTCCCACTTTACTCATTTTTAATTGAGGTCATAATAGACAGTAATGGTAGTGTACTGAACTGCATTACATTTAAAAGTGTTCCTAGTATTTACATGTAGATTCACAAAGTTTCAGTTTTAGCAGAGTGACATCAGAGGTGTAATAGCATTTATTTTAAACATATTATTTTATTTCCCATTGGATTTGGAAAAAAATCACAAATTGTAGTAGATATATTGGCTTAAATAATAAAAAAAGGAATCTTTAGAAAAGATATATTCAGTATGTGTGCAGGTAATACAGCAGATGGTACAAATGGTTGAAAAAGCTTAATTTGTACTGCAGAGATTTTTGAAATTTCATTGTGAAACATGCTACATCAAATATCCAAATTGGGTAATTTTAGGGACTATTTTAAAAATAATAGTAAAACAATACGGAATTGCTGAAATGTCTTAATTTTAATGAACAACACAGAAGTAATTGCCGTAATAATTTATTGTAAAAACTTTAACAGTTCTAATAATTTGAGATACTGGATTTCTTATTTTGATGAGCTATATGCCATCAATATTATAATAAAAAAGACATGAAATGTTGAAGTTTTTGGAGAATTGCGCTAAAATATGTATTCCGTTTTCTTTAATCACTTACAGAAAGCGTAGAACTTTTTCACCATGTTCTAATTTTTTGAGACGCGCCAGTATTTCTATGGAGGTACAACAGCTGCATCCTACTTCTTTACCTCTCATATTCTGGTTCTGAGGTGAACTCACATTTAGTTTTCCCAGTGTGAAATACTCCCACACCTAATGGCAGTGGTCTCAGTGTCATGAAGAGACTTGGACATGAACACTTTTTTTGCTTGTCAGTGAGCTGGGGCACGACTGCGACTACACAGCCAAAGAAGTGCACTCAATCACAGAGCTTTGTCTCCATTGAGTGGCCCAATAGTCCCATTCTTCAAGCAGTTCACTCACATGGTGTAAAACCAACAAGTGTGAACACAATCGACACCCTCGTTTCTCATACAAACTCAAGTGTTTACAGACACACGTCGACGAGCTGAAATCCACCTCATACGTAGACGCTTAAATGCTTGAATGATCCCACACAGGAGGTGTAAGAAAAAGGCAGGAGTTTTTTTAGAAGCAGCCTTTTTGGAGCAGACTAAAGAATTCTCTTGTGGTGCCGAGGTTAGTGAATGGGCATAATAGGAACAAAACAAGGCCGTGAATGAAGCGGAGCACAGGCCAAGGAGACCGAATGAATGGACGCTCATGTCAGCGAGGCTCTGAAAAGCCGATCTTCCAGCTTCATGAGGACTGCAGTGCAAAGGAGGAAAAAGGTGCAAAAGTAAATTTCTTTTTCTTTGTCTCTGTTCCCTTTCACTCTGTCTCTTCAGCTCTCTCTGGGCCCGACGGACTGGTGGATCGGCATGTCCACTGGGCAGCCTGGAGAGGAGGTCAGGTGTGTGAGTTTTTGAGTTTATTACAGCTCTTTGTTCAGCACTGGAGGAAAGGAGTGTTGAACCTCTTACAAGTGTTAGAGATAGATACATTTGGATGCTGGTGCATGGTTTGCAGATGTGATATTTATTATGTTTAGTGAAACATGTTACAATAATTGATTTCCTGATGCAGCTTGCATGTTGCAAATTTGATCAAATGGGCCTCAGGTCTCCAGGAGAAAGCAACATAAAGACAAGTGATGTTTAGTAAGGCGAAACTTCCAGCTTAAGCTCATTTCATAAACCGCCTACATGTATAGGCACACAAAAAAATTAAATAAAGCCTCAATTCAGCCAAATTTCTCTTCTATTTTTCTACACGTAGGCTAGTGTCTCAATGCAAAAACCTTTATATAAAGATAAATTGTACTATTCCTTTTATCAGAGAAATGTACTTAAAGATTCAAAGATTACAAGTTGCAATTACATGAGAGACACAGATGGAAGCTCCTGATATCAAATAACAGCCACACAGAAAGGCAGAAGAAGTTGATTATTTATTGAAAATGGTTATACAGGTAGATTGCATGGAAAAGGCTTTGATATTTGGGATTAAACAGATACAGAAGCACACATATGTTAACATTAGAGTGCAAGTGTTCTCATATTTGGGGGAAAAAACAACGGTGTTGCCATCCTAGTGTTTATTATACATATTTTATATTTACTTTTGTACATTTCTATATTTTGCAAAATATTTTTGACTGGCTGATGTGAAAAAAATTTTAGTGAATAAATCTCAATGTACTGTAAACGTTACTGCACTAAAGCTACCATTTCACTAAAGAACCAAAAATAGCAGCAGATGAGAACATGAGGTCTGTATAGATAAATGAAGAGACTGTAAATCAAGTCCTCAGATTCATGCATAAATATAGATATAATCATAGAAATTTCTGTTATGTTTCTGTTCGTTGAACATAGTCTTTTGCCTTCTCTCAATCAGCAGTAATTTTATGGCATCTGAATTAGGGATTTACTCCATCAGCTCTGTATCTCAAATTGGCAAATTCTTAACATTCATAAAACAGCAGTGGACAGAAGTGCACATTTTATTCTTGATAGTTTTTTGCAAGTTGGGTTTAAATTTGTGCTCAATTTGGATCGAAACTTGGCTTGAATCACATTCACAGGAGTCTTGGGTGTGGTGTTGATTCACAGCAGAATTCCTGCATGATGATAAACTAACTAGTCTAACACACTTCTCTGAACATGATTAGATTTATTAGTCAGCTAGTAGCCAAACTGATTTTGAGAAGGATGTATAGGAAGGATGCTGCCTTAGTAGCTGCAGCAATTGCACTTGAAGATTCCACACAATAAGGCCAGAACATCTGCCAGGAGTGTAACATTATTCATCGACAGCACTTGTGCATTTTTATTGCAGGTGGAGCGACAAGACAGAGGTGGACTTTCAGAACTGGGCTGAAAGAGGTGCTGGTGGAGGCCTTAGGAAAAATGGGCTGTGTGTTACCATGTCTTCATCAACAGGTACAAAAAACACACTAATGCAGAGACTGTATACTGACTGATGTAAACTTGCAGATGTTAACGGTGAGATTTCCTGGTATGTTGCAGGGAAGTGGTCGACGAGTAAATGCAGCGACCTGCACGGCTACGTGTGCAAGAGAAGGACTGTGTCGGTGGTGGAGACTCCCAGGGAGCCGCACTACATCGGAGGATGTCCAGAGAAATGGCTGTACTTCGGACACAAGGTTCAGAAAAAAGCTAAAATAGATGCACACACTCACATATACAGAATAATTTATTTTAATGATAGATAATCTGTGTTACTGACCACCAATGGGTAGCTGAGATGCACCATATAAGGTCTGAAAATCTGAGAAAATTTAGCTTCAGTGTGGATAAAGGCCAAAATAATGGAGCTACACATCCTGTTGGACTCACCACCTGCTATTCTGCTGTCCCCACCCCCTCATCCCCGGAACCGGAGAACCCTGAGAAAACCCACGCATGCACAGCGAGAACATGTAAACTCCATGCAGAAAGATCCCGGGAGGCCAGGGCGTGAACCGGGGATCTTGTAGCTGCAAGGCAAAAGTGCTAACCACCAAGCCACTGTGCAGCCCTTTAACCAAAATCAACAAACCAAAATATAGTCCATGTGATTGCCTACTTGTCTTACAAGAAAAGCACTCAGAGAGCTCACTAGTCCGCCAAGACTGTTCATTCCCTGACCATGCGCTGAGCACAGGCGTGTGTTAGTCATGTGTACGTTATGTACAGATACCGAATCATGTGACCTAAATATGTAGCGGGATGTGGGAATTGATGGGACTCGGAAACACCCCCACAATTTAATCAATTGTTCCTTGTATCATTTCTGATAAGTCCGCAGCGGTGGATTTGTAGTAGGATCGCAATCATGTGATCGTCCGCAGGCAGCTGATGTAGCGTTCACTTGTTGTCATAGTTACAGTGATGCCGTGCCGCTATCTCAATGGGAAATCTTTGAGAAATCCGTGGATCCAGACTATAAGCCACATTACTACCAAAATCTAATGAGGGGGTCCTTGTGTCATTTCTGACCTTCCCTGAAAATTTCATCTAAATCCATTTTTGAGTAATGTTGCAGACAGATGGAAGAAAAGATTCACGTATGGCGGTCGTCACATAATTCCACCCCGTTTGTTGACAGAGTAATAAGAAAATGAGGTCAAAAGAAACACCTGCCAAACATACTACTAAGACATTTTAACATATCACTTCACTAAATCTAACAACTGCTGCCTCATTAGGCACTCACAAAGCTGGGTATCAACTCAATAAGTCAATCAGGGTTTCTGAATTTGGCTTTGAGCAAATTCACAAGAAAGAGGCACCAAATAATAATCACTGTATTGTAGTGGACAGGAGCGCCAAGAAGACGGTCAAACTTGACTCTCTAGGGGAAGTGAAAGTTTCAAAAAAGATCTGTTATCCTCCTCTGTAAACATACCACTACATACCACTGCTACATACATATTATAGAGTACAAACCTCAGAAAAGCGACTCATTTTACCCTGTTCTTCTCCTCAAACGGCTTCTAAAATGGTCACTTCTCTACATTCCCAGCTGCCTCTGAGGTTGAAGCAGGATGTTTGTGTTTACGTTCACATTTTCTAACTGGGTTATGTTTTCGACTTCAGAATAACCTCCTGCTGGCAGCGCTGAAGCCGCGTCAACCTCAAATACACCAGCTGATTCTTCTGTCCTAAATAACATAAACCAGTATCATCTACTCCACCTTTAGATCTGACATGTAGTTTTCTTTTACATAAATGATTACAGTTTTCACATGACTTAGTTTGCTGGCAGCATTGATAGAATACGTGGTGATGAAAGAAACTTTCTCAGAAGTTAAATGTTCTTTTCCTCTTTTTAAAACTTAAATCTGCAGGAGCGGCTGTAATAGTCGCCTCTTTATGGCCTACGGAGCACTTTGGATTCAGCTGAAGTCATTTTCCACTAAAATTTAATGTCAGGAAGGTAATTAGTCAGAATTTTTAAGGTGACTTGATAAGACTGACAAGCTTTAGGTTTTGGTACCAGATGAGACGGACTCGCATAGAATTAATTATTATATTATCTCGTCGTTCTGCATATTAAACAGATTGGAAAGCCTCGATGAACCGTCTGTCCTTTCTCTCCTTGAAAACAACATATGGAACAGAGTGTGAGTCATTTTTTAGGGAGATTTTTCTGCTTTTATTAGACCGCTGACAGAAAATGAGGAGAAAGAGACGATAACAGTTAAACTATAGACTTGCAAGGGCAACCGTAACTGTGTAACGTTCTAAAAATGTAATCATGAGTAACAGAGCTTTTGTCCGTGTCTAAAATCAGCTGCCAAACTTGCAAGAAACTGCATTCTGACACCTTCAAACCAGAGTCCTTGGAGGTGATCTGGGAATACTGATTTAAATTCCACAATGTGATATTCATGTTTTGTGTTGGATGTGTGTGTTTGTGTGTCGCCAGTGTCTCCTGCTTCACCTCCTTGGCAGTCCAAAGGAGGGAAAGAGTTGGACAGATGCCCAGTCCATCTGCTCCTCGTTCGAAGGCTCACTGGTGGCCATAGAAGACGAGATTGAACAAGGTACGGCCATCTGATGAAGCCTCATTTCGTACACAAACACCATCAGACGAAAGTGTTTCTTTATCTCCATTGGTGGGCATGTCAGAAAGGAAAACTGCTCCTTTTGATTAATTTTTTTCTGTTGTCGTGCCATCGTCTCTGCAGCCTACATCACAATGTTGCTCCAGGGAAGCTCTGTGGGGGTGTGGATCGGCCTGCGGGACGAGGACACCATGAAATGGACCAATGGGAAACCAGTCAGCTACACCAACTGGTCTCCGATTGAACCAAAGAGCTATCTCACTGTAAGCTGCAGTGAATACTTTATGTTGACCTACACTGCCAACTAGATAAGACAACACTTTATTAATCCTTAAAGAAAATCCTCTTGCCAAATACTGTGCAGAAAACAAAATGATGTGATAAACTGAGGCATAATGTTGTTGGAATTGAATTTATTTTTCTTAAGAAATTTCAGGTTGCTCATAATGTTTTGTACAAAGATAATTCCTTAAATGTGAGCATTTTTGCACTAAAACAAAGGAAAAGTTAGGAGGTGTGGTTATTTGTCAATTATTATGCTGTGATTTTACTGGTCCGGCCCACTTGAGATCAGATTGGGCTGAATGTGGAACCTGAACTACGATGAGTTTGACACTCCTGTTCTAAAGACTTGTGGACAAATGTATTATTGTCAGTAGGTTTGTGTATTTGTATGTGTAATGATTTGCACTTTCTGATCTCACAGGAGGACGAGTGGCTCAGTGGCTTCGCCGATGAACCACTTTGTACCGTTCTGTCCAACAACCACAACTTCCACCTGACAGGAAAGTGGTACGATGAGAAGTGCAGCCAGAGTGGGTACGGCTTCGTCTGTCAGAAACCTCAAGGTAAGACCCCTTCTGTTTCACTCTGTTTGGTTTCTTCTGTCTGTCTGTCCGTCTGTCATTGTTTTTCCATCACATCTGTCTTCAGTTTTTGCTGTCAGACTCCTGTAGCTTTCAGACGCTGAATGGTCTTTCATACACTTAGAACTTATTCTGTGTGCAAGTCAAAAAATCCCTTTGCCTTGTTTCAGTTGAATCCAGAGTGCTGACAGGTGATTCTAACGTCACACTGACACCACATGGGACTGCATGGTTGTCAGTCACATTTCTGTGGGTTCACAAGACCCTGTCCGTTTTATGTTGCCTACATTGTTTTATTAAACATCTAATTACCTTTGACTGTTGAATTTAAATGAATAATTTGACATTTCTGGATATGTGCTTATTTTCTTTCTTGACAAGAATTAGATTAGAAGATCAATATCACTCTGATTAAAAGCACATGTGCACAGGAAAAGAGAAGGAGATACACAATGAGGAGCCTTGTAGATGAATTTATGACTTCATAGTAAGTAAAGGGTCAATAAATAATTGTAGGACTTTTTGTAGCATAGTTGACAGGTATAATAGTTGACATTTTTGCTAAATCAACATGGCTGCTTATAACCAAACACCACATGGCATTTTATAGAAAGATTTTTCTAAAATATTATATATACAATTGAATAAAATTGAAATTGAAGGTTATTTATAAAGATATTGTAGTAAACCTGTTGACTACTTTATATTAAATAACTCAGAAAGCCTTGGAGTCTGGCCAGTCTTTTCTTCAGGAGGAAATGACATCATGTGGAGCAGGTCATGTGATCTGGAATTAACACACTTCCTTGATTAATAAGTGATTGTTTCCATAATAAATAGTTTTGGAATTTGTAAAGACATGATGATAATGAACATAGAAAACATTATTTTTTTTACTTTTAATAAAAATGTATGCAAGATATATCCCATGGACTTCAAAAATCCCTCAATTATATATTGACCCTAAAGATGCTCTTTATTATGTAGATGTACAACGTTTCCTTATCAGGAATGAGGAATGGACTTCAAGACAGCAAGATGAAAACTCCTGGTCAGCAGAACGGTCAGGTTGTAGAACTACTGGTAGATGGTTGATCTAACGCCAGTTGAGATGCATTCTGCTTAAAGACCAAATCAAAGGGCTGATTGTACCTGCAGTGAAAGATGCTAAATGTCTGATATTTAACATCTTCCTAAAAACTTATGTCAGTCAAAGGATTTTCCACAAAATTCCAAAATATTGTGATTTTGATTGACTGTATGTGTATCTGTTTAATGACTTTTGATGCCTAAACTCTGGACACACTGTGTTAAAAGGATTTTTATCTCCCATATAGTTGTTTCAGTATTGGTATAAATCTACTCAAACTTAGACTTAACTTGGCACTTAACCCTGAGTTGTCATTTTATAAAAATTACAAAGAAGTTTTGTAGGAAAAAATTGTCCGCACCAAAAAAACAAAATAAAATGTAGAAGCGTAGAAATAATCTTTTATTACAATGCAAAAAATATTTTTATTTCCCACATAGTTAATGATAAGAGGATTAATTATTATTACAGTCTGGGATATATCAGTGATTAACTCCAATTATGATTATTTTTTGTGCTGTGTCAGATTTAAAAAAAAATATCTCACACTTAAAACCAAGAGAAAAAGACCAAAATTTCTGCATTAAAAAAAACTGCAGTAAAAATGTTACATATTAAAATAATTTACTCATCATGACAGCCAAATATTTATTCATTTTAAGGCTTTTGAACCCCTTAAATGTCAGTTTGTTTAACGGAAAACAATTATCACAATATTATGTCAATGATTAGAAACATCAATGATTCTGATGCTTTAATATTTATTACGTCACATCAGATTAAAAGAATAACTCATCACATCTATGTCTTTATCAAAAACAATTGCTGTAAATTTATCATATATTAAGATATTTTCAACTGAATACGTTTTTCATCCAGCATCTGTCTGATCATGACTACCAAATATTAATTTATTTTCAGAATTTTAATGCTTTAAATGCACATTTTTACATGAAACGCCTGTTGTTTTTATGTCAAACAGCTGCTGTAACTGCTGCTCTGTTATCTGATATAAATGACAGCGAATCAAACATCCTCTATTATGTCCCCAACATTACCAGCTTGAAGTAGCCGCTCTGATCCGTGCTTCCACTGTCTCACCTCCTCCCCACGTTCTCCTCTCTTTGTTTTTCTTGTTACAGATGCAACCAAACCCCCCACACACTCCTATCACCACCCTCTCCCTGACAATATTGAATACAGGAGCCGCAGCTACAAGGTCGTGTCTGGCAACATGAGCTGGTACGACGCGTTGCATATGTGCATAGAGAATGATTCTGACCTAGTGAGCGTTACAGATGCCTACCACCAGGCTTTCCTTACTGTCCTTGTCAACAGATTGGCAGTCCCCCACTGGATCGGACTGTATAGTCAAGAGGTATGTATCCCCTCATGCATTGTGTCCTGTATATGTCTGCCCTGTGTGTGTCTGCTGTGGGTTGGTGTGTGTGTTTGTCTGCTTTTCTAGTATGTCTTAAGAGAAATAGCTTCTTCATTTAATAGCCACACCTCACAGCTGGAAGAACATGCTTGGAAATAAATCTTAGTCATGGAAAATATGTTACTCACAGGTCTAAGAAAGAATTGCGAAACATTCCAGAAAATTCTTTCAGTGCACCTTTGTTGGTTTCACACAGCTACGGTTGTCTTTCATACGTGTAGGGGTTTTCTATTTACAGAATGTACTTTCCCAGCAGACTATTAGAGACGTAACATTTGGATGCCAGTGTTGCTGAGCCCCTGTGGAGTGTCTTAGTCATACACAGGAAGGGAGAGGGCTAATTCTCTCTCCGCCTCTCCTTTATTTTTCTGCTTCCTGTACCACCTGCTATATTCTTTTAACCTTTTAACCATCCAGGTTTCATATTAACTTATAACTACAGCATTTTTTTAACACAGCAACTATTGTGACTGCCTGTTCTGAGGAGCGCTATGAATCAGTAGCTGGATTCAGACAGTTTATTAAATAAAGCTGCTTTGATGAGAGATGTAAAAACCATTTTATTGTTGGTTTTTGGGGTTTGTATTGTAAAGAAACACAAATCTTATATGAATGAGGAACAATTACTGATCAGTAACTGTGATTTCATTATGAAAAGTGAAACAAACACAGTAAAAACAATCAAACGTGTTGCCCACACATGGCAGAAACCCAGAATTGGAGATGGTTGTTCAACTAAATCAGGGGCCTCAAACATGCGGCTGACTTTGTAAAGCTTAAAATTCCAGAGAAGACATTAACTGCAAATTGTACATTTGTAAAACTATGAATTTAAAATAATTTCTAGACCATGACAAGTTGTTTTCATCATAAAGTAAAATACTAGATTGTTCATTGTTCTTTTGTCATTTTGTGCCTCATTTTTGTAATATTTTGTCTTGTTTTTGTTGTTTTGATCCGAAAGTAAATTACTATATCATTCCGTTCCAGATACCTGTGACTAAATGTTTTGTGTCTTTGTAGATAAACTGTGATCTGTAAGTTGTCATGTGGAAATGATAAACTGAGGCATAATATTGCTGAAATTGAACTTAATTTTCTTCAGAAATTTCAGTTTGTTCATAATGTTACGTAAAAAGATAGTTCCTTAAATGTGAACATTTTCCACAATGTACTTTTTTGCACTAAAGCACATGAAAAATTTGAAATTGTGGTTATTTATAGGTCTGATTTTACTGGTGTAGCCCACTTGAGATCAAACTGGGCTGAATGTGGAACCTGAACTAAGATGAGTTTGACATCCCTGATCTAAATGATACCACACAGTGTCTTTCATTTAAAAACCTTTAGGAGACCAGATTATTCACTGTTTGAAAACAATAAAATAGATTTTGCATATGCACAAACTGGCATCCACAGAGTTTAGCCTCTTGACTGATGCGTCTGTGCTTCTTTGCAGAGCGGCATCAACTATGAGTGGTCGGACGGCAGCGACACGGTGTACACACACTGGGATGCAGCCGATGACGACGACGACGACTTTGCGACCGAGGACTGCGTGTACATGGACGTGAGCGGAGGCTGGCGGCGAGCTGACTGTGAAACTCTGCTACCGGGAGCTCTGTGTCATGTTCCCCCACCAAGTCAGCACAATCTAACACTGCATCTCTTCAGCTGCTGCTGTTATTCATGACTTTTTTTTTTAGTGTGAAAATGCACACCACTTACCGCCTTCTCCTGCTGTCTCTTGCAGGAAATAAGCCGTTCATCTCATACGAGTTGGCGTGCCCCTCCACTTGGGTCAAATTTGGACATGGATGCTACAGCTTTGAGCCTGTGATGGAGAAACTTAGTTTTGAGGAGGCGAGAGAGCACTGCAGGCATAAAGGTAAGACGTTAGTTATACATCACCTGTTTAAATATTGCCTGTGCTTTCATTTTATCTGCCATGACTTATAATTTGAAAAAGAAATGAGAGAAATTGCAGCTTTATTACTTCATTCTGCTGGATGACATTCAGACTCCCCCTGCAGGTGACATGTGGGAGTTGCAGTGACATGAAGGTTTTCTAATACTCTCTCTCTTTAATTCCATCTAAACCATCAATGCTTTCCATTTACTTTGTTTTGAAGCACTTGATATACATTGACTGTATGTTTTTAAGGAATAGTTGAACATTTTGGTAAATATGCTTCTTTGCTTTCTTTCCGAGGCTTGGATGAAAAGGTAGGTACCACTCTCATGTCTATACAGCTAATATGAAACAGCCAGTCTGGTTCTGTTTAAACATAATATCCCACCAGCAACTCTAAAGATGAATATTGAACATGATATATCCTATGTCCTATATCCTGTCTATTTCCTTGACTTGTTTCGTGGCGACCTCATGGAAGAGCAAATATTTTTCTCCCCAAAATGTTGCACCTTTTAACTCCACAGTCCTTGTTCTGTTCTCCCTCCAGTCAACACCTCAGATGTTCTGACCATTGAGAGCGAGACAGAGAATCGTTTTGTTCTGGAGCAGCTATGGTCATCTGGGTTCCACCACCAGACCTTGTGGTTGGGGTTGTACTTCAACATTGACAGTGAGAATCTGTTACTTTTCACGTATCCTCCAGATAATCTCAATCTCATTGAATTAAACTGTTGAATTTGCTTTTAGCTGATTCCGTGGCCTGGGTTGATGGCTCACCAATGGACTACACCAACTGGCCCAACAAAGCTCCAGATCCCAAGCTGCTGACTGCAGATGCCTGCGTTACCATCAGGGTTGTTGACGGTTCGTGGCACATGTCACAGTGCACAGGGCGACTTGGCTTCATCTGCAAAACCGTCTCAAGTAAGTTAAACTGTTGTAACTTTGGGGCCTCCGGAATCAGTCATTGGTTGGACTCCTGGAACATACTGGAATATTGTTTGGCTTTTATCAGCTGTGGATACCCAAATTCTAAGGTGCTTATAAAAAGTATTCACCCCCCTTGAAAGTTTTCCTCCTTTTTTGCTTTTGAACACTGACTTTCTGAACGATACTGGTTTGGAACTCCTTCAGAGGGAGTCATGGATGTCTTGGTGGCCTCATTCACCCGTCATGCTCACTCAGTTTTTGAAGATGACCTGCTCTAACCGAATTTACACGTGCCATATTCCTACCATTTCTTTAAAGATAAATTTAACTGCACTCCAATGGATATCCAGTGACTTTTACATTTTCTTGTATACATTCCTGAACTTGTGCTTTTCCATAACCTTTTCATTGAGTTGCTTGGAGTGTTTTTTTTGTCTTGTGATGTTGTTTTTGCCAAGAATACTGTCTCAGCAGTAACTGCATATTTATTTCTGCTACAGTCTGCACTCAGATGATCTCCATTTCACTAATTATTTGACTTCTAGCACCATTTGGCTGCAACTGTGTTAAATTAGGTGAGTCAATTTAAGAGGGGTGAATACAAATGCAATCACTTATTTTACATTTAATATTTTTAATTAATAATTTGTAACTTCGACATGAGTTTTTTTTTAAATTGCTGTCAAAAAACCCAAATTAAATTTAATAGAATTCAATGTTGAAAAGTAATAAAAGGAGAAAACTTCTAAGGGGGTTGAATACTTTCTATGTGCACTGAGTACTTTATTGCTGAGGTACCAGAAAATGGATTGAGAATGAAATAGCGAAGCTCACTAAATGTGAAATATGAAGAAGATCAGGTAAAAGCCACAAAAGCAAAGTACTAAGATAAAACCGTACCCACAATTAGAAGCCACCACAATCAGCATTTTTATATTCAGCACTGATCTTAAGATTGCTTGTACATTCAAGGGATTTTTTTGTCTTGATAAACCCAAAAATAATCATCACCATGTTCTGGAGTTCCCCTCAAACTCTATTCTTATCATGTTTAAACTCATTGTTTTGGTCTTGAAATGTGCAACTGTAGTGCTTTCATTGCTTTTAAAATGCTCTAATAAGCCCACTCTTTTTTGAGCAACCAGCAGTTGAACACAGTGGAGCATTTTGCTGCTGAAATACTGGAAACCAAATCTAAAAAACTGTGAAAATTGGTCTTAAATTGGACGTATAGCTGCCAAGTGTCCAGAAACGAAGACTCCAAATGACTGACAATGTTGTTCTGTGTTTACAGCTAGTTTCTATTGACATGGAGTGGACAAAAACCACTACTTTGGTACTGTGTCTACGTTTGTCACTCTATGCAGACAGTTGTATTCATTCATTGGGGATAGAAGTGCTTTCACTGTCATGTGACTGTTTGGAGGTTTCCATACTTGCACAGAATAACAAAGAAGTCAGTGGTTTTTATAGAGAAGTACTGCAGAAGTCCCTGCATGATGACTGGTAGTGATACAGAAAGAAGAGGATGAAAATTGCCGGAACTAAACAAAGCTTTCATATTGATGCATGTGATAATTGTGGCTGCACCGTTTTTCAACAAGATCACGTCATGCAATGAGAATTAATGCCAGTATAGATTTCCTCTTTGCTCTGAATACCCAGGATGATATATGATAAGTTACACTGAACTTCACTGTGCATGTTCTTTTGCAGATGCGATTACCGAGGTGGAAGTGGAACCGCTGAATGGTAAAGTGCACTTTAAATCAAGTAACTTAATAGCACAGTCATGTGTCCTGTAAAGGCCGAAGCATGCAATGACTGTTCTTTCACAAAATGCTGTCTAAATTCACATTGGTACTGTTAAAACTCATCTGGCCAAAATGAGAATATATTTTTTTCAATTCTTTCAGAACTGTTAAAAACAACAACAACAACAACAAAAACCCTCTTTTTCATGTCAGGCTTGGAAAACAAATAGCAAAACAGTGCAGCTTTTCCCAGCCCCAACCATATGTGAAGACGCCATTAGAAGTGGATTAAAGGGTCTTGGACTAACAGAGTATGCTTTTAATCAGGATTGTGCTTTGATATGATGATATACTGAAAATAGAAATCAGGCCCAACAGGTAGGTGTTTGCTTTTCATGAGTCGTGAATTAAGTTTGCTAATATTTCGATTGTTTAGACTTTATAAAGAATTTCTAATAGAGTAAGAGTTGATTTCAGTCATATGGAGTGACTGTTAAGCTTGGGGTGTTATGATAAGTATTACTTAACCCTCGTGTCATCCTGCGGGCCAAAATTGACTCCGAATTAAAGTTTGAAAATGTGGAAAAAATATGTATTTTCACAGTGAAACTTCTGATGTCCACATTTTCAACATTTTTGGGAAATCTTTGAACATTTTTTGGTGGAAAATGTTAAAAATGTTTCTTCAGAACATTCACAAAAAAATCAACCCAAATCCAGCAAAATTCGCTGGATTTTGGTAGATTTTTTTGTGAACATTCTTCAGTTTTACTGATATATATGGAATCACTTTAGATATTTTTAGGATTTCTTTTTGGAAGATTTTTACTAATTTTTTGAAAATATTTACAAGAATTTTCTTGCCAAATTTGGCAGATTTTTTTAAAATAAAACTTTTAAGAGAAACTTTTAAAGAATTATTAGAATTTTCTTCATGAAGGTTTTGTAAATTTTCAGAAATTTGGGGAATTTTTTTGCTGAATTTTTGGATTTTTTTCAGACAAGGAAACAATATTTTTGGCACCCGTAAATGAAGACAACACTAGGATTAAAGGCTGTGGATCAGAGAACTTCAATGAGGCATGCCTGAACACCTCAGTTTTTTTTTTTTGTATTTTTTTTAAGTATTTAACGTTCAGGCAAATAGAAACAAATAATCACATAATTCATCTTGTAGAAGCAACCCTTTGTACAGCTCAAGTGTATTCACTCAGCATCCTTATATGTGGACGGCCAACGTGGCAGTTTGATTGACATCATGCTCATCTCTTCAGCTCACAAATATCGTCAAAACATATTTCTAAAGCACGATAAATGGCAGATATGATCGAGACACCATAAAACGCTTTCTGGTGGAACAACATAATACACGCGAGTCATCAAATTAAAAGCTTGGACATGAGACGACAGTGATTTTTCTTAATATGACAAACTAAGCAAGGCAGCTGTATTTGTATAGCACATTTCATACACGAGGGCAACTCAACGTGCTTAACATTAAAAGCATTGGAAGCATTCAGACAAGCATAAAAGAGCACAATTAAAATGATGAAAAACATAAAACATAAAAAAGAAAAGGAAAATTAGAAATATACTAAAAAACAAAACTGCAATTTGCATTTAAAACAAGTTAAAATAAGCTATAATAGGAAAGCAGTGCAAACAGAAAAGTCTTGAGCTTTGATTTAAAAGAAGTGAGAGTTGGAGCAGACCTCCAGCTTTCAGGGAGTTTGTTCCAGATATGTGGAGCATAATGAGTAAATGCTGCTTCACCATGTTTAGTTCTAACTCCAGGGACTGAAAGCAGACCAGTACCTGATGACCTCAGAGGTCAGGATGGTTCGTAAAGTGACAGCAGATCAGCTGTGTGTTTTGGTCCTAAATCATTCAGTGCTTTATAAACCATGAGGATTTTAAAGTCTATTTTCTGGCAGACAGGAAGCCAGTGTAGAGATCTAACAACTGGAGTCATGTGATCTACCTTTTTGGTCCTTGTTAGGAAACTAATCCCGTCTGTACAGTATGTGATACACATGCGGAGAGTGACTTGTTCTGCGTTGTGTCTTTCAGGTTTACACCACGGTATCATCCCTGCTGCAGTGCTGGTGGCCGTGCTGATCTTCGCCCTGCTGGCAGGGGCAATCTGGTTTCTGTACAGGAGGAACTCTGTACGTTTTCGTGGCCTCCCGACGCTCGGCAGCGCTTATTACAGACAAAGCAGCTCCCAGGCTACAGAGTCCGACGGAAACGTGCTGATCACCGACCTGGAGGCTCACTCAGGAGAATAGCACTCAGTGACTCCTCTTGTTTTCCTCAACTTCTGTGCTGTTTTCTCCCCATTCTGTCTGTATCTCACCGTTTCACCATCAAGCATGAATGCCACATGACACTGTAAAGCTGTGACGCTGACTCCTCAGGACGGTGAGATGGTGAGATGATGGCGGCAAGCGTTTCTTTCTGTGTTTGAAGGATGCCGGTTGCTCTCTAGTTTTCATTTATTCAAATCATTTACGTGAGACGAAGGTTTTTAAAGATATTTCTTGTGTTGACACTGAAAAGCCCACGTTTGAATTTATGCTATTTTGTAATAAATTTCACCTAAATGATGGTTAAAGAAGGGATGCTAGAGAGCCTTAAACTCAGTAAAAGAGGTGCTGAACACAGAATTGTATAATCCTGCAGCATTAGGATTATTTAATTGTAATTGGTAAACAGTATTAGAAAAAGTTTACAAGATTCGAGCAGGTGATGGAAGATTTTCAGGGTCAAAATTAGCTCTCATTGCCATAAATATGAGGCAGATTGATATCAAATTTAAATTACAATGATAATTGTTATGCAATTTTGTATATTTCATTCAGAATTCAGGAGCTGTTGAATCTGTACACATGGTACATCCATTTTGTAAGTATTACTTTTGTATTTTTATTTTCTCATGTGTATACATTGCTGTATATTGATACCAGAGGGGTTTTTTGTATGTTTGAACCTAACTGAAAATGTGTAGGGCATGGCTGATGATTGAAGGTTTTTTCAGTTTTGTCTGCTGATGCAAATCAAATCAAGGGATGTATTTTGCACAGTTTTGTTAGTGTTTTAATAAATTGACTTTAGGTTGAGTAATTCCAGTTTCGTCACTGAGTCGTGCTGCGTAACACGAGGATAAAAGAGGAGTCGAAGAAATAGAGGAAACCTTCTCTTTATAAGTTTCCTCTTTAGCTTCTTCTCTCTTTGTTAAAAGGCTATTAGGACTATAGAATGTGTCATGAGTTAACCACAGTTTGCTCTTTCCTCTTTATGAGATAATTGAAGTGGAGGGATCCTTTTATGTGTGTTTACAAATTGGCTTATACAAAAATACTGTATTTTTTAATGGGAAAATGTAATTAAAGTGAGACAGAAAACCTCTGAC
This sequence comes from Amphiprion ocellaris, assembly GCF_022539595.1. Classification (NCBI taxonomy): domain Eukaryota; kingdom Metazoa; phylum Chordata; class Actinopteri; family Pomacentridae; genus Amphiprion; species Amphiprion ocellaris. Next base: position 5,178,712 of record NC_072766.1, read on the forward strand.
AACAAAATTGGCTGCAAGAAAAGTACCCTTGGCCCTGATATGTCCTGTTTTTCCTTACAGTTAGTAGGTCAGATGCACTCCTTGTTTACCACAGGACAATACTGATAAAGTAGGCCAGTCTTTTTTTTATTTTCAGTGAGATAATTACACTTGTCTTACCCTTTGCACCCTGTCATATTGCACTAAAATAATCTCTTGATGACTTGCAGCACAAACATTGTCTCTGTGGAAACTGTGTGTAATATAATAATCGCCTAATGTTTTATTGATCCCAGTAAAACACATTCCAAGTCAATGTCTGACATCAGGATGTGCAGCAATTAATAATTCATAGCGGCTTTATGATGTGTAGCGATTAAAAAAACCCACAGGAGCTGCTGTGTGTGCAGATAAGAAAGAGAAAGAGTGAAGTGCAATGAGAACAACACAATGCGTGAGTGTCAGTTCACGGAAACAAGCCAGTGGGTGTGTAGTGGGTAACTGGAATATCTGGGCTGTGAGGGAATGTGAGGGGAGGAGATCACAGACTGTAAAGATACAAAAGGCAGCACTGGAAAAGGAACAACTGAGCTTTCAAAATGAAAGTGTTGCATAAAATTTGATGTTCACACAGACTGTTGATTATGTAGCCTGTTATGCCACTTGTGTTAGAGACAGACCAGCTCATAATGTGATTTAATAATATAATACATCCAGGCACAGATTCAGGATTAAATAGCATTTTTTCAATTATTCATAGAGGCTTTAGGCAAAATAATGGGATAGCCTGGTCTAAATGTGTGATTGTATTGTAAATTTGACTTTGTATCAATAGTATCTCTTTTTAAAAATCACTTAAATTTTGACTTAGCATCTCATTTTATGTTGGATTTTGTGTCTTTTTGACTTCATAGCTCAGAATTTATTACTTACTAAGTCAAACTACAAAGATATTGAGCAAACATTCAAAGATATAATTCAAAATATATAGTTTAGCTTCACAACAATGATAATAAGATTTATTTATACATTCATTCATACAATAGGTTAATATGATAAAGCACCACGTTAAATGTAAAAAAATAAATAAAAAGAATAATTTAACAAATTTAAGATAATAAATTTTCATATTCTTCTTATCCAGAGGCATTACAGGAATGTGAGACAGAGGTTATACAAAAATAAGAATAGAAAACTTAACACATAAAATAAAAATACCACACTACAATATAATTAATAATTAAATGTTATAAATAAATATGATCTAATATTAGGGGAGGAAAGGGCCAAAAATAAATACAACATACATAAATGTATGTTCATGTAGACAATATAAAAAATAATTATCAATTTTTCCTTATCCTGAGAAGCACAACATGAATGTGAGACAGAAATTATGCAAAAAATAAAAACATGAAAAATAAAATTAAAATGCCACACTATAATATAAATAATAATTAAATGTTATAAAAAATATGATCATGAGAAGTGCAAGATGAGTGTGAGACTTCTTTTAGTTATTTTTTTAAAAATTCAAACACCACACTATAATTTAAGTAATAAAAAATATTAGACATAAATAATATAATATTGGAGAAAAATAATGCATGAATGCTTATGTTGTACTCAATGAAACATATATGTATTTAATGTAGTTGTTTTATATATATATATATATATATATATATATATATATATATATATATATATATATATATATAAACTGTGAGGAATAAATGAATAAAAGAAAATGTAAAATTAAATAAAATAGTAAATTAAATTTGTGATTCATAAAAGTGACTTTTTATTTGGTATTGTTTGAATTACCATAAATATACTATTTAATTTATTTACACTATAATGTAAATAATTAAAAAAAATTTTCTGAATAAATAATTTGATATTGGAGAAAAATAATACATGCATGTATGTTATACTCAATTTTATATTTATATATATATATATATATATATATATATATATATATATATATATATATATATATATATATATATATATATATATATATATATATATAAACTGTGAGGAATAAATGAATAAAAGAAAATATAAAATTAAATAAAATAGTAAATTAAATTTGTGATTCAAAAAAATTTCTCAAATAATTTCGTGTTGCGTTTCATTTGTTCCTGTTTGATTTTCCATAAATATGTGTGTGTATTTTTAAGTTGCATAACAGTGTTTTCATGTCTTGTTTTGTAAGTATTTTCGGGGCGGAACGTGTCCGGTGAGCGTCTCCGTGTGAACCGGAGGTGGTTGTCGGCAGCTTGACTCTCGGTGTCTCAACGGGACTCTGGCGGCTGCTGACAGCTGAGCGAACCGCCTCAGCGTCGGTCGGATCTTATCACTTTCACTTCGCACTTCGGGGGCACCGATCGTTCGGGTCTCTCCGCCACCGTGTCCGTCCGGGCAGCAGACCCTGTATGAGTCCAGCAGACAGCCGCCACCATGCTGACCCTCCACGGAGCCGCTCTTTGTTTGTTGACTCTGTGGCTTCACTCCTGCATGTGTTCTGCCAGTTTGGGTGAGTTGCTGCTTCCACGAGCTGCGACACTTTGCTTTCATTTTTCTGCGTCACTTTGCCGTGTTTTCTGACAAACTTGGCTCCCCGGCGAATGAGGAGACGGCAAACCTGTTCGACCTCAACAAGTGGAGACACATAAGAGAGGCAGCTTTTCTGTTTATCTGCTTTTATTAGTTGGGCATGAGTTCCCATCCCCCAGGAGCTTTACAGCAGCACCATATTGTGACAGGTCAAAATGCAAACTCATTCTCAGCTCTGTCAAGTTTCACTCTGTGATCTGCATTAATACAAGCCTGAGCTGCTGTAATCTGATATTGTTTTCCATTTTAAAAGGCCTGTGAGGGGACGTATTGTACACATGGACCTGCTTTAGAATCACAAAGAAGCATTTAGTTAGAATAAATCCCCACCCTCAGTCCACAGTGTCTCTTATGTACCTTTAACAGCATCGGGATGCCATTTTCTCTACAATATTTCAGGAATAAAACTCTCTCTGGGGACATTATTTTTGTTATTCTGTCACTGATTGGTTTGTTTTCCTGCTAAAAGGTATTCAAATACTTAAATTAATGGGGGTTTTTTTGTTGGTTTTTTTTTTTTTTTTACCAAAATATAGGTTACATCTGATAGACATCTACTAGTATTATTTATGTAGCTTAATTAATTAGTAAGATGCTAATTTCTCTACAATATTTCAGGAATAAAACTCTCTCTGGGGACATTTTTTGGTTATTCTGTCACAGATTGGTTTATTTGCCTGCTGAAAGGTAGTTAAATTTAAGAATAAATCTTTGTTTTATTGAGTTAAATGAGTGGTTTTTACCAGAATATGGTTTACATCTGATGGACATCTAGCAAGCTTCATGCAGTTTACTTAATTAACAGGATGCTAATTTCTCTACAGTATTTCAGAAATAAAACTCTCTGGGGAATTTCATTATTCTGTAGCTGATTTATGTATTTGCCTGTTCAAAAGTAGTCAAATTTGAATAGAAATGTTTGTTTTATTGAATTAAATGTGGTATTTACGAGAATATGGTTTACATCTGATAGACATTTACTAGTATTATTCATGTAGCTTAATTAATTAGCAGGATGTTCATTTCTCGACAATGTTTCAGGAATAAAACTCTCTGGGAGGCATTACGTTATTATTCTGTGGCTGAGTGATATAATTACCTGATTAAAAGTAGTCAAATTAAAATAGAAACCTTTATTTTATTGAGTTAAACAAGTGATTTTGCCAGAATATGGGTCAGATCTGATAGGCATCTACTGCAGATACTACTATTCTCTGTACAATTTATTTAATCAACAAATACAGTCCAGCCATCAGTTATCTAATAATCAGTCACTTTATTTGTTCACTTTTCAAACAAGCCAGATGCAGTTTAAAGTGCTTTACAAGCCACTGAACAAACATCAGAAGGGAAGCAGATTTAGAGACTAATGCACACCAAAACAATGGAATAAAAGCTGATATTTGACTAGTAGTTAGGATTGTAAAAGATATTAAAGATAACACAATCAATAAGAAAAAGAAACATTCCACAAAAGAAGTTTATTATAGTAAAACTGTAAAATGTTGATTAGATAAAATAAATAAGTAAATAATTATTTAAAAAATATATATCTCAAATTGAAGGGTTTAACAAATAGTAAAACAGTAAAATGTCAATTAAATAGAATAAAATAAATAGTGATTACTTTAAAAAATGTATATCTCCAGTTGGAGGGTTTAACCAATTGTAAAACAGAATAATGTCAATAAAATAAAATAGAATAAATATTAATGATTAATTTCAAACACACCTGCATTTAGAGGGTTTAGCAAATAGTAAAACAGTAAAATGTCAGATAGAACAAAATAAATCAATAGTGATTATTTAAAAAAAAAAAATGTATCTTAAGTTAGAAAATTTAAGAAATAGTAAAACAGTACAGTGTCAAAAATAAAATAGAATAAAATAAGTAGTGGTTAATTTTAAAACATACCTTAATTAAGATGGTTTAACAAATAGTAAAACAGTAAAACATCAATTAAATAAAATAGAATAAAATTTTTAAAAATTACTGATTATTTTAAAAAAATGTATATCTCAAGTTAGAGGGTTTATCTAATAGTAAAACAGAAACATGAAAATTAAATAAAATAGAATAAATAATAATGATTATTTTAAAACATGCCTGAATGTGGAGGGTTTAACTAATAGTTGAACAGTGAAATGTCAATTCAATAGAATAAAATAAATAAATAATGATTATTTTAAAAAATATATATACCTCACGCTGGAGGGTTTAACACATGGTAAAATGTCAATTAAATAGAATATAATAATGATTATTTTAAAACATACCTGCATTTGGAGGGTTTAACAAATAGTAAAACAGTGACATGTCAGTTAAGTAAAATAGAATAAATAAATAGTAATGATTTTTTTTTTTTATTTTAAATTGGAGGGTTTATTTATTTTGGCTGTATTGCAGCATGTTTTAAGGACATTCTTTACCATTAATTTATCTGGGATTTTTCCCAAATGTAGTGTGACAGAGAATTTTCTTATCTCATACAACATCATTTGCTCAAGAAATCAATCGATCACTATTCTTGTGTGTTATTTTAATTTTATGGCCTGAAAAGATGACACAAACTCAGTGATCATTTCATATTAGGTCTAAAGGCTTGAATGGATGTCAGTCGTTTCTTAATCGGAGGTCTTTTCTGTCCCATCATCACAGAAGATGAAGCTTTCACCATTCAGCACAGGAGCTCAGGGAAGTGCCTCGCTTCAGGGGCTTCGGCAGACCTGATCCTCGCCACCTGCGACCTGAACAGCAGGTCCCAGCTGTGGCTGTGGGGCTACAAACACCAGCTCTTCCAGCTGGACACGTCGCTGTGCTTGGCGTTCAACCTCCACGCCAAGACCCCGTCCCTGGTGGACTGCGGCTCCAGCCTGCCGTTGGGCTGGCGCTGCGCGGCCGACGGGTCCGTTTACACCGTCTATCAGATGGGCCTGGTGGTCAGCGGAGGCAAAGTTGCAGCCAAACGGGGCTCTAATGACACGTGGGTTAGAGGAGGATCCCAGGACATCATCTGCCACAGGCAAGATCGTGGTGAGTGCGGCTTCCTTTCTCTGATCTGAAACGTTTCCATGGACTGACTAATGCTGGAGGAAGCTGATGGTGGAGTGTTAAATTCAGTTTGTGTTGCAAATTATATCTAGTCAGAGGATTCGCTTTGCTCAGTTGACTGTGAAGCAAAGATTACAATCCTGTGATATTTTACACCTTTGTATATACGAGTGTCACTTGACCAAACAGGTTGTGGTAGATTTTAAACAAAGCCTGACTGGTTGGTTGGTTGTCCTCATTCCTATCAGTGATTGCTTCCTTTTATGATAGATAACGACATGCTGTGTCAGATTCCAGGTTAAGGTGTTGGACTCCCTCTGAAACATGAGTGTATCGCACTTCAAACTGTGTCTTTTAGGGAGTTTCCATCATCTGCACTTTATGATAGTGAGGTTGACTAAACTGACTTTCGCTTTCGTTTCCTGTCTGTCTTGGCCCACTTTTTTATGATAAACATCTACTAAAAATTCAGTAAACATATGTGTTTATATTTAAAAATCATCTATAGAAGGGTACAGGGAATGTTTGATTTTTACACATTTTTACAATAATTTTGGTTTTATATTTATTCAAGCTGCAGTATCATTCAGAGACTTATAGTAGCATCAAAAGGAAGTTATTCTTTCTCAAATATTGAATAATAATAATAGCAAGTTTTGCCAAAATGTGAAAGGTAACATCTGTATCCATGCTTCACATGTGGCTGGATGTTTTTTTATTCATTGTCACATATTTAGGTTTATTTTCCGAGGATACAGAAAATGAGTCTGAGTGCTGGATACTTTCGGTTTAACGCGAGGCTGGAGCCTATTCACCATGCTTTTATTCACTGTGGGCTCATTTTTTACTGCATTATAAAGTCCTCAACCTCTGTGGAAACAGCACAACCATGACTAAAAGTAGAGATAACTGTCTTCTGTGCATTCTGACACACTTATGATGCCATAAATTATAACACAAGAACAAAATTCTGTGAAATTTAGACAAACAAAGCTGGAATCGACATGCACAATATTTTTGGTGTTGCAAATGCTGAGAAAAGATATGATGACTCTATATACTATAGATATTTTGCTTTTTAGATTTGTATTGTGTTTCTATACTTGTTTCCTATCTCCTCTGTGTGAACACAGCCTACAGTTTAATCCACTTCAGCTGAAAAGTTCTTGAATTTTTGTCATGTAACCGTCAGTCGTAGCTGAGTCACCAGTGGTTTCATAGTTGCACTGAAAAGCTCAGAAATTTTAGCTTTTTACAGAGTCTGGTTAGAACAAACTGTAATTTTTTGGCAATTTTGACAGAATAAAGTGATTTTGATGAGACATTATGTTTTTAAGCTTAGGTGTGGTCAAGTTTTACAAGAGAATTGCACACTGCATGTGATTAGTTCATATGAATAGAGAAGTTTAAATGTTTCTTTCTGTTTCAGCAGCTTCTGGCTAAATAATGATGTAGTTTTGGCATTAAAAACAAAAAAAAGAAAATACCTTTTTAACCCATCAGCAGCTTTTGGGGTTCAGATGGTTAGCTTTACTTAAATAATCTTTAATAAAAAGTAATGTAGATGATATAGACTGGAACAAAGAGGCATTTACACTTTGTTTTATGCATTTACCCGAATCAAAACTTTCCCTCAGTAGAATATTTTATTTTCCTGCAGTCTCTTTCTATCTTTAAAGTGGCAAATCTTCCATTGTTGTATCTTCTGTGACTTGATTTTCGACAAGAAGGTGGCTTTTTTCTGTTATTTTGCACAATATGCAGGATCTGATGTAAGTGTGAGGTGTTCATGTTGAAACCTGTGCTCAGTGTTGTGTATTATAAAAGCCTTGATGTGTGCACATGTCACATTTTGTGACCACCGAAGCTTGTGATTGGTGACTCAGTTTCTTCTCACAGTTCCAGTTGTCCACACCTCCAACGGAAACTCTGCTGGCAGCCCCTGTGACTTCCCCTTCAAATACAACGGCAGCTGGCACTTCGGATGCCTCCCTGATGCAGACTTCCCTGGACTGTCCTGGTGTTCCACAACCTCAGACTATGACCAAGATGGGAAGAAGGGACACTGTCTAACACCTGGCATGTTGCACTTTTTAATAATAGTAGCATCAACCGTTGTGTCTGTTCCATGGCTGGATATTTACAGGACAAAATCATGAAAATAATGACTTCAAAGTAGTGGAATGCAAACGTTTCTTTGCATTAATTGGGTCAATATATAAATGCAGGACTTTTTGTAACATAGTTGACAGGTATCATAGTTGACATTTTTGCTGTTTTCAGGCCTAAAATCAACATGGCCGCCTATAACCAAACACCACATGGCATTTTTACAAAAAGATTCTTCTAAATATTGTATATACAATTGAGTAAAATTGAAATTGAAAGTTATTTATAAAGATATTGTAGTAAACCTGTTGACATGCCATAAATCCACACTACTTCCACTCAATTGCATATATAATATTTTAGAAGAATCTTTCTGTAAAAATGCCATGTGGTGTTTGGTTATAGGCGGCCATGTTGATTTTAGGCCTGAAAACAGTGTCGACTGTAATATTATATATGCAATTGAGTAAGATTGAAATTGAAAGTTATTTATAAAGATATTGTAGTAAACCTGTTGACTACTTTATATTAAATAACTCAGAAAGTCTTGGAGTCTTGCAAGTCTTTTCTTCAGGAGGAAATGACATCATGTGGAGCAGGTCATGTGATCTGGAATTAATACACTTCCTTGAAAGGTGTTTTTGTAATGGGGAACTTAGTTGAAAGTGATTTCTCGGACACAGATACAATTTGTTATGTTCCATATAAAATCTGATATATTGCCAAAAAAGAATTATCAGTCATGATTATCTCAACTTAATAAAAAGAACACAATCAAAACAATTTTTGAATAAACTCATTTTATTATTGTTTATCTAATTAGAAGGTGGTTGTTATTAAATTCAGACAGTTATTTAGTTGACATTTTAGTGATATCCAGTCATTTTTTATTAATAAGTGATTGTTTCCATAATAAATAATTATGGAATTTGTAAAGACATGATCATAATGAACATAAACATCTTTTTTTTCACTTTTAATAAAAATGTATGCAAGATATATCCTATGGACTTCAACAATCCCTTAATTATATATTGACCTAATTAATGCTGAATTAGATCCTGCATTTAAAAAACAAATGAAACAGATACGCATCCTGACACTGTCTCTTCGGCTTTGCAGAGGAGGGTTGCAGCACGCTGTTTGTCGGGCCGGAGGGGGAGTTCTGCTACGAGTTTGTATCCGGTGCTGCGGTGACCTGGCACGAAGCTTTGGATTCATGTCGCAGTCAGGGAGCCGATCTGCTCAGTTTGTCCGAAGCCGATGATCTCAACTCCACAACCCGTAAGACTGATCGATCACTACTGTCGCTGCTTCACTCTCTATACTTGTTCCTCCTTTTTCTCCACATCTCTGAATGCAAAAAACACAAAGTCTTCAAAGTTATCAGCATCACAGCATGTTGTACTCATCGTCAACCCAATCAGATCCTCTGATAGGACAGCAATGCCTCATTTATAAGAATAAAAAGTGGATTTGATATTTGACAGAGAAGAGTATGTATCTTCTGGCCTGAGAAAACTGAACAGAAACCAATCACTTGAGGTTGACTGATTATCAAACTAGCTAATTGTCAGCTCTGATATTTCACATTATCTGTACATTGGCTACTTTTTAAAACTGATTCCCAATAAAATACATTATTTAAACATGAGCTGCTCTGTTTCTGATGCAGCTGCCTCTCTATCTGTAGTCAGTGACCTTGATTGATTAGATGTCACAGGTTATAACCTAAAAACACTGAAGATTAAATGGTGAAGAGTTTTCCTTAAGTTACACATATAAGAAAACATAATTAAAAAAAGGTATTTAGCATTTATTTTTTGTTGGAGTTTCTGTTATTCTAAATTTTGACACTGCAATTTTCATTTTTACTGCAAATCTATACTGGTGTTACATGTCAATTTAAATATCTATTAGTTTCCTTGATTATTTAGAATCATTGTTTTATGAGTGTCATCAACTTCTGCAAATCAAGTTTCAACACCACAGAAAACAAAAATTTTTACAGATTTGAACAGTATCACACATTATCTTTATGAAATTGTTATAAATAATATCACATCGAGGTTTCCTATTTCTTGACAGTGATCTTGAGAAAAGCAGTAAATCCCTTTTATCACACAAAAAAGCATTAAAATACATTGTGTTGTCTTACTATGATTTAATTTATATACAGGGGCAACTTCTAAATGGGTCTATGCATTAACTTTGTTTACTTCTTCCTCCCTCCTCCAATGTGCTTTTCATTATGCTGCTGTCAGTTTATTCCTCGGCTTCTCCAGTCTATTGTTCTTTATGTGAAAATAAAATAAAAGATAAAAAGGGAGAAACAGATAACTCAGACCATCTCTTTGTGTGAGTGAATGCATGACCTCATTTGCACACTCTGAGTCTAAACAGATGCTGAGGGTTTTGTTTGTAATTGCAATAAATCTGCTGCACAGTGTGCAACTTAACCACATGCTGCAAGAGAGGAAGCCTTTTTGTGACTTTACTTGCAGCATGAGAGATGTTTAAAGAGTAACTACACAGAATAGTATGCTCAAAGATGCATGAGGCTTTTTAATGGGTTGCAGGCCAGAGGAGCTTTTCTAGAAACCTTAAAAACACTGGTGAGTTTTGTTTTTGTTTTTTTGGCAAGCTTTTTATCGCTTCTGGATGTCACATGGCTCGTATCCAAAATACCTGACGCTCTCACATTAACGCTGTTTGCTGTGTGAGGCCTCAGCTTCTCTATTTGTGAAACTTAGACCGCTGAACACACCTGTGTAGGTGGAAACTACTTGAAGCGTTGCAAAGTGTGACGTAAACACCAGCAGTTCCCTTTTTCAGGCTAATCGTCCTGCACCAGACACACTTTGAGATTCTTGGCAGTTTTATGTTCCTGTTGGGGTTTGACTTTCCTTTTTCCATTCTCCTTCATAATCAGGTTATTGTAGGGATGTCCCATATTGGCTTTTTTGACAATAACCGACATGCCGATATTGTCCAACTCTCAATTTCCAATTCCGATATCAACCGATACAGATATATGTGGGCTATTAACTAATTTTAGGTAACATTACATATCTCCTGTTGTGGAATTAACACATCATGCCTCATTTTATTGTGATGCCCCATTGGATGCATTCTCAAATGCAACAAGGCTTTCTGAATGTAAACATTGTCTGTGCAAAATAAGAAAACTACTTCAACTTAAGTCATGGAAAAAATGCCATATTTATGCCATATATATATATATATATATATATATATGTAATGTGTGTGTGTGTGTGTGTGTGTGTGTTGTCTCAAACAACACAACAGTTCACACTGCCCCTCTCTCCCTCCAAGAGTCCAGTAAATGCTGGCAAAATCCAGGCATTATTTTATCGGTTTTAATGATAGGCAAAAAAGACAATAAAAATGTTGACCGATATTACATTTTTATGCCAATATCGGGCTGATAATATCAGTGGGTCGATATTATCGGACATCCCTAGTTTATTGTGTATCTTTGTGTTTTATTTTTAAATTCATATGTCTTTGTGGTGTCGCATTTTGCAGTATCGGGTGGCCTTCACAACATGCCTGAGAGGATGTGGATCGGCCTGCACCAGTTAGACTCTTCTCAGGGCTGGCAGTGGTCAGATGGCTCCCCGCTGTCTGTTTCGCGCTGGGAAAATGGTAATTTTCTGTATTTTTTCTTCTCCTCTGTTTTCCTTTGTAAATTCATTTTCCGAGAACTGATCTGTGTAAATGGAAAGAATTGTCATTGTTCCACAGGAAAATTAGAGCTGTAGACGTCAGTTTATGACTGTAATAATTGTGAAACTTGAGAAATGTAAAATCTGCAGTGTTGTATATAAAATTTACCATACGTATATACTGGGAAGTGGGCAGACAGGTATGGGGTTCTGCAGGGGTCTGTTCTTGGTCCTTTGTTGTTTTCATTACACTTGGTGCCATTGGGCGATATCATACATTCTTTTGGGATTGACTTTCATTGTTATGCTGATGACCTGCAACTGTATGCACCGATTACTATAGACAGATGCTCAGATATACTGAAGTTTGAGGGCTGTCTGGCTGCTGTGAAGAGCTGGCTGGCAGCAAACTTCTTATTATTAAACTCAGACAAGACTGAGATGATTGTGATCGTCTTGGAAAGACTAAATCATCATAATAAAAACACTGTCTGGACCTTAGATGACGGCATCATTCAGTGCAAGGACAGTGTTAAAAACCTTGGCGTGACCTTCGATTAGTCTCTTACATTTGTCTCCCACATACGAGAGGTGACAAAAATAGCTTTCTTCCACCTTAGGAGGATTGTTAAGATTTGCTCTTTCTTGTCTTTTAAGGATGTTGAGGTTCTTATCCATTCATTTGTGATTTCTAGATTGGATTATTGTAATGCTCTCCTGTCTGGCTCAGCTAAGAGGAGCTTTCATAGCCTACAGATGGTTCAGAATGCGGAAGCCCACATTCTGACTGGAACAAAGAAATATGACCACATCTCACCAGTGTTAGTCTCACTCTACTGGCTCCCAGTTCATGTTAGAGCTGATTTTAAGATACTTCTGTTAACATACAAACCTGTAAATGGCATTGGGCCATCATATTTAAAGAAGCTGGTCGTCCCATATGAACCAGTAAGGTCCTTGCACTCCCAGGGGACGTGTCTGCTGACTGTCCTTAGAGTTAAAGAGAAGACAGTCAGTGCGCGGGCTTTTTATTTCCGTGCGCTGTCTTTATGGAACGCTCTTGCATCTGACATTAGGCAAGCTTGCTTAGTTGAGGTGTTCAAAGCAAAGCTAAAGACCCACTTGTTCTCTGCTGCATATGAATCATAAATTGTGAGGTGCTGTCTTCTTAGATATTGTTTCTATTGGTTTTATCATTGTTAATGTTGTTACTGTGTCTTCTCAGCAATAGTTTTTATCAGTTATCATTTTATTGTAATTTATCTGTTGCTTGCCCAGTAAAGCACTTTGACTTGAAAGTGCTATATAAACAAAGTTATTATTATTATTATATTGTTATTATATAACTAAGATTGTGTGAATAATAGGCAGCTACCAGTAGTTAGACGTTGGTGTGGTAAAGCATCAGTATGCTCAGAGCCCTGTTAGATAATCAGAGTAGAAAGAGAAAAAAGCTCGGTTAAAAACACCTACATGGATTTTTGCAACCCAATTTTCCAGGCACTGGTTCTGCAAAAACACAATAACCCAGATTCACTTGCCAGAAATACCTGCACCCCTTTGTGCAAAACCACAACCTGCACGCTGTTGTGATACGCTGCGGGATGCTGGCGTTCTACAAGCCGAGAGTTGGTGTCAGTCGGAGAAACAATGAGGCTGGTGTTTCTAAAGAAGCTCATTGTGCCTGGTTGTTGGACACACTGTTGCCTTGGGATTGTTAGTGTTGCTGAATAACCCATTAATAACGCTGAATGGAAGGCTTTATGAGGCCTGCGAGCTATTGTGACATGTTTTTTTTCTTCTTCTTAAAGCGAAGGTGTTAGCGTGGACGTCAAGGATGCTGCAGCCTTCTGGCCTTCTGCTGATATGAGCTCTGTGTGGTTGCTGTGATTTAGAACATGTCGGTGTTGCTGGAACATGAAGCATTTCTTTTATTTCTTTTATTTCATTCTCACAGTTGATACGCTGAACCCAGAAAGATGCTCAGAGGTGCTCTCTCTCAGTCAGTATGTGATTTTATTGACATTTACTGTGTGTGGGAACATGTTTGACAGGAATGCCGTTCACCTCCATGATCACTGAGTCAGACTGTGGAGTCCTGAACTCCAAAGGAAATTACGAATCTGAGTCGTGCAACAAACGGCTGCCGTACATCTGCAAGAAGAGGGCCAATGCCTCTCAGACTGAAAGAACAGGTTAGTAAGCTGCTGCTCTCGCTTAGATTTCTTCTGAATCATATGTAATTAAGACTAAAAATCGACAGCCATGCTAGCAACTCTGAGATCACTCATTGTGTATGACTTTCTGCCCTGTCAAATGTTTTTTTTCTTTTCAAATCAAGAATATAAGGATAAAAGGTGTCGAACTAGTGTCGATTTTGGGATACTCATATAAAATCTGGCGTCCTCTCACGGCCTCTTGCGGTCTTGCTTCCTCTCCACAGAGCCTTTAGAATATAAAGAAACGGTGTGTTCGGACGGTTGGGTCCCGTGGAGCGGCTGGTGTTACAAGTTAGTGAAGGACGAGCCACGAGACTTCACAGATGCCCAGGAACACTGCAACACCACAGAGGGAGGAGGGTTTTTAGCCAGTTTCCACTCCCTTGACACCAAAGAGATGATCAGCACCAATTTCCATGCAGGTAAAACTCTCAGTTTCAAGTAGTTTTCTTCTTATTTGGCTTCCGAGGGCAGGGATGGCTTTCTTTTTCACTGCTAAGGAATCACTGGCTCCATGTTTTGACTGATGTTTGCTAAACTGATGTGTGTTTTGGTCCACCAGAGGGCCAGACTTTGGGTGTGTGGATCGGCCTGTTTGGTGTCGGCCAGAACCCCACTGTCTTCAAGTGGAAAGACAACGCACCAGTCACCTTCACTTACTGGGACCAAAACCAACCAGTCCAGCCTGATCAGAATGCCAGCTGTGTCTTCTACTCTGGAGAGGTGCGTGTATTTGTGTAACTCAGCCTGTTGCTTCCAGCGTTTTGTATTTGTTTTCCTCTTTACATGAAGTCTCCAAAGTCAAACCTGTGTTGGTTCTCTACAGTCTCATGGTTGGAGGGTTGGGGGCTGCACGCAGAAGCTGCATTTCATGTGCCAGAAGAAAGGAGAGGTCAACGAAACTGCAACACAAGACGGATGTCGCTTTGAAGATGTAAGTATTGTCTGCAGTATTTCATCTAGGCTGTCCTTCCACACATCTTGTACATGGCTTTCATGTGTCAGCAATAATCATAAAAATCATGAGGTCAGATTCAGAAGATCAACTTTTGAGTCATAAAAGGCTATAAAACAAATCTGTAGTTGCATTGACAGCTAATATCAGAACCCAAGAAATATAAAAATGCAAAAATAATACTATAATAGTGGCCATGATGGTAAAAAACAACATAAATATGGATTCAGTTCAATTCAGTTTTATTTATATAGCACCAATTCACAACATATGTCACCTCATCGCACTTCCACCTAGTAAAGACCTTACATTTTTTTAAAATAAATAACAGAGAACCCAACAATCCAAAGTTGCCCTTGGATTCCCTGTGAGCAAGCAGTTGCTGACGGTGGGAACCAAAATTAGACAAAAACAAACCTCTGATGTCACCTTTTACCTACAGTCCCATTACAGAGATACTGATTATGTAGTAGAATTAGGACTGAGCATGAAAAAGACATGCTTGTACCTTGACTGTACCTGAAATCTTACTGTTTCCCATCACCAGGGCTGGAGGAGACACGGCAACTCCTGCTATAAAGTGAACACGGAACAAGTGTCCTTCAAAGATCACTGTAACATCACCATAAGAAACAGGTAACTCGCTCACCGCATGAGCTTCCTAAACACGAAATGAACTCTCTGCCTATTTCTCACCAGGAAAAAGTCGCTCATGTTGGGCTGCTCTTTCCAGGTTTGAGCAGGCCTTTATCAACCGACTGCTTACAGAGCAGATCGGCAAGAAGACTCAGCATTTCTGGATCGGCCTGCAGGACATCAAGAACACAGGAGAGTACCAGTGGATGAGCCACTATGGGAACCCAGGTGTGGTTACATACACCAACTGGGGCTGGTTTGAACCAGGTTAGTAGCAAACCAGTGCAGGAGGAGCAGAACAGATTCTTGGCTAATGATAGATTATAGCATCATAACGTTTGCTATGTAATTCTAAACCTCTGTTTACAAAATACAGTGATTTTTACTACTGTGGAAGCTCAAATTTGCTGATTTACTAATGCATAAAACACTTTTTGCTGCCCATTGTTTCATGTGCACAAAGTACGTATCAATACACCCCCACATGTTGATCATTAACAAACAGCCTCGTCATAAAATGAACGCACTAGTAACAGATTATACAACTGAAACTTTAGAAGTCAGTTTTCAATCTACTATCAAAGCAGCCTGGAAATCCAACAATGCCAAAACTTTACTGAATTATTCATCACAAGGGTCTAAAGAACAAAAGTGTCACTTAAGAAAACCCCAATTAAACTCAGTAAAGAGACAGGTGCTCATTTATTTAAAAAATTAAACATGCATACATGCAAAATGTGGTATAGTTAGATAGACAGATACTTTATTAATAATAAAATTTAAGGTAAATGTGTAATAATGTGTAAAGAATTCAGAAATTCCCACATTCAAGCATTCCATCACTTCTGTCATGTTAGTATTTGATGTAACAGTGAGGGAGCGTCCCTCATCAAATGCATGTAAAGTAATAAAATAGGATTTCAGATAAAGACTGTTCCACTGCTGGTATATATTACAGCACTGGAACCTGCTACCACACCATGAATTATGAATGTCTGCTGCTGCTTGTAAAAGGTTTTTTGATACCAGAACCACAGAACCGCATTTTCATATTTAAGGAGCTAAAATGTTCAGAACAGAATTTTTTTTTATCTAAAGCTACAACACTTTGATCCGTGCTGTAGATTTGATTTGTTTGTGTTCCATCTACATGTGCGGTTTAGATCAGGATGGAGGTTGTGCTGCCATTTCCACTGCGAAACCGTTGGGCAAGTGGGAGGTGAAGAACTGCACCCTTTTCAAAGCCGGCACCATTTGCAGAAAAGACCTCGTTCCGCCTCCGGCCCCAGAACCAGAACCTGATCCTAACGCCACCTGTCCTGATGGATGGGTGTCCAGGCAAAACATCGGATACTGCTACAAGGTGTGTCTTTGAAAACTAGACTTTTTCCAGCATTACGAGCCATGGTTGTTCAGCAAAGGTATCTGCAGCTGCTTCTGCAATTTGCAAATCAATGTCGGGTTTTTCTGGTGGTTTTCTCCTTTGACAGATTGAGTCTGAATGACATTATCTGGCAGCCAAGTTGTCTTTCTTTACAGTCGCCTCCGTTCTGTTACTTCACTGGTAGGTTTTGGGAGCTGTTCTAAAGTGTCGTTTCACCCTGTCAGGTGTTTCAGGAAGAGAGGCTGAGCAGGAAACGCTCCTGGGAGGAAGCCAAGAGGTTCTGCCAGGCGCTGGGAGCCAACCTGCCCAGCTTCACAAACAACGACGAGATGAGAGCTCTGCACAGCATCATGAGAGAGACTGTCAGGTGTTTGAAGCATTACCAGCGCTACTGTATTCTGACCAGGAACAGATCAAAATTCATTGTTGCTTAATCTCTATACACACCTAATACAAACGAGTGTGGATGGGAGGCGGTTGTAGTCATGAAACTGGCACTACCAGTCGCTTTAACAGAGACGGGATTTCTCAACATGCAAGGTTGTCTCTGTTGCCACATAACTCAGAGTCTAAACTTGTCTCTTTGTTCGCGTAAACATGCAGCATTTAATCTGAACGTTAAGATAAACACACAGCATCTCCTGAACCGCGTTTCACACTTGATCACAGCTTTAGTGGCGGAATAAAATGCTAACATCCCTTTTAAGAATTCTTTTATGAGGGTTTTTTAAGATTCTATTTTTCTGTGAATGAAGCTTGGTCAGGTGTCCTGAGTGACGTTGTTGTGCTCCTCTTGTTGCAGTGATAATCGGTACATCTGGGTGGGTCTGAACAGGAGAAACCCAGCTGATCGCTCCTGGCAGTGGAGTGATGGGCGGCCTGTGAGTACAACCCCTTCCAACACATAAAGTAGAATATATATCTGTACAGTTGTGCTCATAAGGTAGCATACCCTGGCAGAATTTGTAAATTATGGTCCATTCTTTAATGAAAACATGAATGATCAGATCCAATTGTGTGACAATTAATAACTTTGTCTGACCACTAACCCCAAAAGAAAGAAAAGTTTTCCTGTGATCAAACATATTTTCTAAAAAAAAGTCGACGAATTTTGCCAGGGTTTGTAAACTTATGAGCATAACTGTATATAAATGTGTGATTTTTGTATAACCCTGTAACTGGAAGTGCACCTTTGTTTGGTTTTGACAAACTTATCGCACTAAATCACTTTTATTTCTGAGCTTCTGAGATCATACAGTGTCTCTGCAACAGGTATCTGTGGGTGTTTTACACCAAGATTTCTACGAGGATGATGCATACAGTCGGGACTGCACTGCTTTCAAGGTGAGTTGGGGACTTTCATACTTCTGAATGGTTCCTTTTTTCCAGCTTGACATTGAACGTATGTAGCTCGGCTGTTTGTAGGAGTCAGGGGGACAGCTACAGCTGACATCCACCCCCACCGGCTCAGTGATTTCATGCAAAATCCCATAAAACACAGGCAGCGGCTCCTAGTTTTCATCAGTTTGTCCATAATGATAATTGCTGTTTATGTGAATCCTGTGTGACTCACAGAAAAGATGATTCTCGTTGTCCTCTGTTTATCTTGCGGGTCAGACTCTTAGACGTCTTAGTAAGTGATTGTTTTATCAGACAGAAAGATGCTTTCCTTCTAAACAATCACTGACCTAAGCATGACATGCAAACTGCTTAATTTGTGTATTTCCTTACTGATAAGACTTTTGCAAACAATCTGTGTCATCTTCAGACATCGAAGAGCACCTTGAAGCACCTGGTTGTGTTTCTTCTCCACGACTTACCTCACGTTCCTTTCTTCGCCACGCCGTTTCACTGCGACGCCAAGCTGGAGTTTGTCTGCCAAATCCCCCGCGGTAAGATTACACTTATAGTTCTACTGTTTAGTGTAAATGTGTACAAAACTAAAGCTGGCTTTGGTTTGTGAAGAGTTAACATCCCTCATTAGGGCTGCGGAATTTAAGAATTTTAGCTTGAATTTTGTGGCCACATAGTTGGTGAGTCATTAGTAAAGTTTTGTTTGGAAACCGTTATTTGTGTTTTGCTTAATATTCTGATTTTAACTTGTTCTTTGTTGATACTTCAACAGGAAAAACTCCGAAAACCCCAGAGTGGTACAACCCCGGTAATGATCACATCTTTTCACCATCTGTATTTAAAGTGTTGAATCTCTCACTGGCCAGATTCAACATTCTTGTTTCTCAGATGATCTACTATTCAAATCCTTGCATCCATGCATGACTTCAGAGCTATTTCTTCTACTTTTCAGTTGGGCACCATGAGACGTCAGTGTTCATAGACGGAGCAGAGTTTTGGTTTGTTGAGGAGCCGAAGCTAAGTTTTGAGGAGGCAGTGCTGTTCTGCAAAGGAAATGGCAGCAAGCTGGCCGCTCCGCTGAGCTCCACTGCTGCCGCAAAGATTCACCAGCAACTGGAAAAGGTAAATGACAGGAAACTGTAAATGGCCAAGCAATGATGGTCTCACAGAGTGGGAAGTCACTGTTGCTACACAGAGATTCTAGCTCAAGGACAGACACATATGGGTCAATATATAACTGCGGGACTTTTTATAACATAGTTGACATTTTTGCTGTTTTCAGGCCTAAAATCAACATGGCCGCCTATAACCAAACACCACATGGCATTTTTACAGAAAGATTCTTCTAAATATTATAGATACAATTGAGTAAAATTGAAAGTTATTTCTA
This sequence comes from Amphiprion ocellaris, assembly GCF_022539595.1. Classification (NCBI taxonomy): domain Eukaryota; kingdom Metazoa; phylum Chordata; class Actinopteri; family Pomacentridae; genus Amphiprion; species Amphiprion ocellaris. The sequence goes on from NC_072766.1 coordinate 5,198,103, forward strand.
AAGATATTGTAGTAAACCTGTTGACATGCCATAAATCCACACTTGACTCACACACTACTTTATATTAAATAAGTCAGAAAGCCTTGGAGTCTGGCCAGTCTTTTCTTCAGGAGGAAATGACATCATGTGGAGCAGGTCATGTGATCTGGAATTAACACACTTCCTGGAGAGGTGATTTTCTAATGGGGAAATTAGTGGAAAATGATTTCTCGGATGCAGATACAATTTGGTATTTTCCATATAAAATTTGATATATTGCCTAAAAAGAAATATCAGTCATGATTATCTCAACTTAATGAAAAGAACACAATCAAAACTATTTTTGAATAAGCTAATTTTATTGTTTAGCTAATTAGAAGGTGGTTGTTATTAAATTGGGACGGTTATTTAGTTGATATTTTAGTGATATCCAGTCATTTTTTATTAATAAGTGATTGTTTCCATCATAAATAATTATGGAATTTGTAAAGACACGATCATAATGAGCATAAAAACATTAGTTTTTTATTTTTACTTTTAATAAAAATGTATGCAAGATGTATCCCATGGACTTCAAAAGTCCCTCAATTATATTTTGACCCATGTGCAGGTTGCAGCGATAACAGTTGCAGATACACAAAAATTAAAAACTCACAATAACTGGTGTGACAGAATTCTTGAGTTCAGACGAGCAGATTTCTTAATTCTTTTTCAGCTGAAATGACCAAAGTCACTATTAGATTTTAGCAACTAATAAGCTGTAGGTTCTATAAACTGATGATAAATAAAAATCAGCTCAAACTGGTCATCCTGACATGATAATGCATTTAACCTATCAGATAACAGATACAGCTGCAAAGCTACTGAACAATCGCTATTTTGGAGCAATAAGTTCAATAAAACTGCATCTATTAAGGCATCTGGAGCACTTAAAAGTTAATAAAAATGGGCAGGTCAAAATGAAAAGGAAGAAAAGCTTAAATAAATTAAAACCTCTTGTCTATTATTGCTTTTTATGTTGTTTATATTTTTTCTTCCCGCTTGTATCTGTAGTTGATTGTTTAGAGCCTTATGACTGGGGAAATTCTTTGCACTATCTTCAGGTCATGGAAATCTGGCAGTTGTTCATGAGAATCCAGCTGGAAGCAGTTAAACAGCAGAGTAGAGAACGCTGTAGAATAAACGCTGTCAAGGAGGAGAAAATTCAGCTTCTCAGGTCCAATAAATGAAACCATCAGAGTCATAAAATCTCCAAAGCACTTATTACACAGTTCATTAAAACTCGCCAGCAAGTTTAATTTGATAAAATTTACAAATGTAGGCCAACTCAGTTCTTGAGGCCATCTTGATCGCACGATTGCGATGTTATTAATTTAGAATCAGTATTAATTACGTGGTACTTGCATGTTTCCAACAGTTGTCGAGTTCTCCTAAGCACAACTGGTGGATCGATCTGAGGCAGCCTGGCCGGGTGTTCCCCATGACGTAAGACAGTGCAGTCACACACAACCAAGCACATATTTCTCATGCTTCTACCCGTATACATGTGCTAAAATGTCATGCTAAGATTGACTAGAATGCTGTTTGTTGTAGGTACACCCAGATGTACTTTTATCATTCATATTTCCTGGGTAGATGCACCTACATCAGCTCTGCCAGTCCCTTTCCAGGTAAGTACACATGAGAATGATCAACCCTCATGACGTCCTGCGGGTCAAAATTGACCTGTTTTAAAGTTTGAAAATGTGGAACAAAATATATATTTTCACTGAAATTTTTGATGTCCAAATTTTCAATGTTTTTGGGAAATCTTTGTACATTTTTGATGGAAAAAAAATAAATATTACAAATGTTTCAGATTCATTTTTATTCATAAAAAATAGACCAAAATCCAGTGAATTTCACTGGATTTTGGTTGATTTTTTTATGAATGTTCTTAAAGAAAAGATTAGAAGTTTTACTGATATATTTGTAATCACTTTGGATATTTTTAGGATTGTTTTGGAAGATTTTTACTCATTTTTTGAAAATATTTACAAGAAATTTCTTGCCACATTTGGGAGATTTTTTTTCAAATAAAACTTTTAAGGGAAACTTTTAAGATTTATTGGGATTTTCTTCCTGAAGGTTTTGCAAATTTTCAAAAATTTGGGGAATTTTTTTGTCTGAATTTTTTGGATTTTTTTTCAGACAAGGAAACAATATTTTTGGTGCCTGTAAATGAAGACAGCAGGAGGGTTAATGATGTTTTTGTATTCAGTCTAATGTTAGTACAGAAGACAACTTCTAACTTGGTCAAAGTTGTTTCACAAAAGAAAACCAAGCCTGTGAATGAGAATAAAATGGGTACATTTGGTCATCAGACTGCTCAGAGAATCAGTATTGTAAAAGAGAAAGAGTCGTCACACCAAAGATTGATTTAATTTATGCCTTTTCTGTTTACTGCATGTTGTATGACGCTAACAGATGAATTGGAAACTATTCTGGGTGTTCATTTTGAAGCATACTCGATTTTTTCATCTATACCAAACATAATAAGAGCAGTCAAATGATTTAAGCGATTTTAGCCACTGAACAAACCAGACTAATAGCTTGCAGCAGGTCGAATCAGTAAGATCAAATATTAATGATTTAAATTCTTGCTGGTTTGAAGTGCCTGGGGTTGTATTTCTGTGTACCAGTCAAAGTTTAACATCACAATCCAAAGACGGCTGTGGGTTTGCTTATGAAACCAACTGAGGATATTTTTCCAACTCGTGAAAGCTTTAGCACTTTAAAAGGAGAAAAAGCTGCAAATATTTCAGTTTGAGGACTTGTGCCCAGGGAAATGAGCCAGAACTGACTGCACTAACACACACATTTCCTGTCATACTTGAACGTGCAGAGCATGATCGCAGTTGCCAGCAGCAATTTTCCTTTGTGTGTGAAAGACACAACATCACGTCGGTGGAGATAAACCCTCAGGATCCTCAGCCAGGAGGACAGCCCTGCGGAGATACTTCTCTGTCCTTCAGAAACAAGGTCCGGCAGTTTCTCACAAATGTTACACGACACCATTATCTCCCATTCGTATGGTATTTTTTTTCCTTTTCTTGCTAAGTAGAATTTCTTTTAAAAGTCAGAGAGGTTAAAGATAAGGAATGGTGATGATAATATTTTTATACTTGAAAAGAAAAATCCACACAGAAACATTTAACAGTGACAAGAAAGTGCACTTCCCAGGAGCATAGAAAGTCTCAAGATATTTTGATATAAAGGATATGTGAGGCTTCTGGAGCTGAGTGTAATAGGAAGGATTTAAAAATTATTTTTCTGTGTTAATCCAGCAGAAGTGAAGAGCTGAAGCTTTGGAGCAGCTCTCCTCTTTCTGTGAAATCTTACTCCTCTGATATTTTTTTCATGTTTGCAATGGATTTTGACTGCTCTTAATGGTCTAAATATTTCATAATTATTTTATATAGATTTTTTCAGAAGTGGATCTTACAAGTTGTTGTCCTCTTTACCTGTTTAAGTTTTTCATTCTGTTTCATTTTGTTTTAAAAATTGGTTTTACTTGCTGTATCCTGTTTTGATGCTTTGCACTCCGCATACATTTGCATGTATACTGCATTAAGAATTACTCTTAGGTGCCCTCTTCAAGTGCAGTAATACTCAAAAAATCCTTAAAAAGCCATTAAAAACCTAAAATTAATTGGTTTCATAAAAATAAGAAATTTTGAATATTGGGTCATTTTGGTAGAATTTAGTTGTGTTAGTTTTTCTTGTAAATAATAAACAAAAAATATATAATTTGTGTTTGTTCGTGTGTGTCTAATGTAGCAACACCTTTTGTTACACATCAAAGATTTTTCCACAAATATTTCATGATAATATTTGAGATTGTGTAAAATTTTAAGGGGGTCTGAAAACTTTCTCCACCACTGTAGTTTTGTCACTGCCTGTCTGATAACATATACAGCACTTTAGTCATGCTAGTTATTTTAGACATACCATATAAGTTCATTTTTATACCAACATTTATTTACTGCCCAACTGACTGTGAAAGCAAGCGAGATCAAGTAAAAACACTTAGTCAGTCTCTTAAGACACCTTATATCTATTATTTTGGCATTTTACTGCAAAGAATTTAGCATAAGGTCAGATAAAATATTAAATTGCAACATAAACAAAGGGCAAGAGATGCATTTAAGTCCTAATGGTCTGACAGATGAATAAATACACCCTGCTGCTGTTTGTTTTTTTTCAGTGCTACACATTGATGACGAGCTTGAAGCCTCAGTCGTTCACGTATGCCAGCGAGGAATGCCATTCAGTGAGAGGAACCCTGGTCTCCATAGCAGATCAGGTGGAACAAGGTGAGGAAACAAGACAAGCATGAATGACACTGTGATATTAAACACCTTTTATGTTTGACAACATTTGTGTTTCGTTTCCTGAGTGTGAAAAAGTGAGCAGTATTGAACATAAAAATGCTGTGTGTGTGTTTTAGACTTCATCAACACCCTCCTGCCAGACATGAGAAGTATGAAGAAAATCTGGATTGGTCTGAAACTGAAGGAGAGCGACTCTTTATGGACTGACAAGACCCCAGTTAACTACATCAACTTTAACCCTCTGCTTGTAGGCATGCACAAGGCCATAAAAGTCAACGTAAGTCCCCCCTGCCTTCACTTAACGTCTGTATAAACCGCTTTGACACAACAAAGATGAAACAATTGCTTCAGTTGAGGCGGTTTAAGTTGAACGACAAAGCTGAGAATGACAAAAATCTGTATGGGTGAAGTTAGAAAGGAGTGAGTCTGATTCTAATCTCCACCAAACCGCCTGTGTCGAGCTGTTTTCAGAGTTATGTAGATGCCCAAGTTTGACAGGAAACAAGAATGTGGTTTTGTGTTTCACAATCTTACAAGAGCACAATATTGAATTAGTGGGTCAATATGTAATTGAGGTACTTTTGCATATATTTTTATTAAAAGTAAAAAAACGGATGTTTTTTTATGTACACAATGATCATGTCTTTACAAATTCCATAATTATTTATTATGGAAACAATCACTTATTAATTAAAAATGACTGGATATCACTAAAATGTCAACTAAACATCCGTCCGAATCTGATAACAACCACCTTCTAATTAGCTAAACAATAATAAAATGAGTTTATTCTAAAATAGTTTTGATTGTGTTCTTTTTATTAAGTTGAGATAATTATGGCAGATATTTCTTTATTGGCAATATATCAAATTTTATATGGAAAATGTCAAATTGTAATTTTCATTTTCAATTTTCTTCAATTTTATATATAATATGTAGAAGAATGTTTCTGTAAAAATGCCATGTGGTGTTTAGTTATAGATGACCATGTTGATTTTAGGCCTTAAAACAGCAAAAATGTCAACTGTGATACCTGTCAACTAAATTACAGAAAGTCCCGCAATTATATATTGACTCTAGTTCAGTATTATTTTATTACAGAGAAATGATTTGTGTTGTGTTTATCCAGCTTGCATTGTACAGACAGTAGATACACACAGTGTCTTCTTTATTGTTGGCATTGGACAGTAGTAGCTCGAAATCAAGGAATACAGTCGTCCCTCGCCATGTCGCGGTTCAGTTTTCACGGTCTCCCTGTATCGCGGATTTGAAATTGTATATATCTAATTTTGTATCATGGATTTTTTCTATATCATGGGATTTTGCGGTATATAGGTATTTTTAGATATTTATTAACAACTCCTGTTGTCTTTCTTGGTTTGTATTTTTTTACTCTCCTTTTTTTTTATAGAAATGGGATCAAGACAGTATGGATTTGTGTGCGTACATGATCAACAACCCCAGCTCTGACATGCTGGGTACCTGGGACTACTCTTCCTGTACGGAGTATCAGAATTTGGCTATTTGTCAACATTATGCAGGTATATTTCCACCACATTGTAACACTTACTGCCACCTTTTTATCCAAATTTTGCTGCAAAACTGACATTTAGTCAAATGATTTAAACTGCTGTGCTCAGGTTTTACTGCAGATTAATTCATGTTTTAGTCAGTACAAACCTTGATGCCTAATGTGGTAACCCTGTAAAATGCCTTTGTGAGGGGAGCAGACTAGATAATGCAGCCTTTTTTAAAGTAGTCATCTGTCATCTCTTTAGTCAGATAAATCATGTAAAAAGTAGAAAAATCCACATCTTTGTGCAACCAGCATAGACGGATCTCAGCGCAGCTTCCATGAGATGTTTCAAACCCATCGTTGCTCGTTTCAGACAAAGTTGAGGAGCCTCACGTCTCCACGGAGCCTTTCCAGGTCAACAACCACACCATCCAACTGCTGGTTAAAAATCTCACCTGGTTTGAGGCTTTAGAGCAGTGCAGGAGCAACAACATGGACCTGGCAAGCGTGGCCGACACTCTGCTGCAATCCACCCTCACCGTGCACGTGAGCCGCGCACAGAAACCCATGTGGATCGGCCTCTTTAGTGACGACGTAAGTGTACCAAAGAGAGCATTTTAATTTGAATTTATTGTTTCTACGATTACAGTTTCTTTCATTTTTTTTGCACTCAGGACGGGAATCACTACCGCTGGACCGACCACAGTCACACCGTGTTCAGTCGCTGGCCGTCTGAAGTCTCCACCAGCGGATCCTGTGTTTATCTGGACACCGACGGCTACTGGAAAGCCACCGAATGTGACAAGGAGCTTGGAGGAGCCATCTGCCACAAACCACTCAGTGAGTCAATGTGTATGAGATAATTTTCCAGGCAGGAAAACGCAGCAGAACCACACTTTTCCTCAGAAATGGTGGCCTTTTATTTTCTTCTGTGGGTGTATTTTTACAGGACGGTCAGGAAGAACTTTTTGAGATTCAGAAAAAATGCTTGCAGTGGTGCACAGATATTGTGGAGTAACAGGATGCAGAATGTGTTGAAATTTAGAAACTTCCATGTTTGAAACAGTGTCAAAACAAAGCACAAGCAAGATGAAGGTGTCAAAGAAGGATTGTCAGATAAGTTAACAGCTGATACAAATGAGACAAAAGAATATTCTGGGTTTTCTGTTGTAAAAACAGATTCACAGAAGATTAAACAAAACAGATTGTGAATTTCAGAATCAGTTTTATTTCCACACAGGGTTTCACATACACTGAATTTAATGTGGGGATTTACAGTGAACACTGACAAGCGTTTTTCTTAAAGATGGATAAAAATATTTGAAATGAAAGTGTTCTGAGATAAATAGGAAGTCATTGTTTCAAGTCAAATAAATGGCAAGTGGAAAAGATACAAGGAATTACAAGTAATAAAATGTAACAGAGATTATTAGAAATGTAATTGTCACCATACTTTTTATCAGTTTGATTCATGTTAAGAGTTTTCTGGAATTCATAAGATTTTTTTCTCAAATGTTAAGCCTTGTTTAAACTTTTCTGTTTATTCCTTTTGCAGACGTTACTTATTCTTTTCTTTTAATTCGTCCTAGAAGACTATAACTTCAACCAAAAACTAAAAGCATATGTCCACATTATTGCATTTTTATTGTAAAACGATTTTTCTCCTCTCTGTTGGCAGGTGTCAGGTTTAAACTGGTTGCTAATACTATCATTTTTTAACTCTTTAAATAAAATTGTAATGTTATTCATTGCAGAGGAGATCATCACCACACCAGAGGATGTTGCAGTGAAGTGTCCCCATCAAATTAACGGTCCAAACTGGATCCCTTTCAAGAACAACTGCTACTCCTTCCAGCTGGTCGCCTCGAGATGGCAACAGGTTGACGAAGGGCAAATTCAGCAAACCTGCAAAAGCCTTCGTAAGAATTTAACAACGTTGTCCTGCTGTGTGGAGAACTGCTCATGAAGCTCTCTGTAACAGGCAGGCGTTGGTAATTATGCTGTATTTATGTTTCAGATGAAGACGCAGACATCCTAACTATACGAAATGAAGAGGAGAACGAGTTTATCAAGAGCCAACTTGTGCCGTTCCAAACCTTGGCCCAGTTTGTTTGGCTGGGAATGTTCAAAGACGACATCGGTTGGTATTTTATTAGCACCTCGCACATTTCTGTTTAGTGAATGTTTATTTTTTACTATCTATTGCCCAAAAGAAGAGATCATAAACTCTGACTGGCATCACTAGTCAAAGATGTCGAGCATAAATGCTGCTAGAACCTTATTTTTTGGTGTTTTTTATGTTATGTAATCGCCTGACAGTGTGGAGGATTTTCTTTCTGTTCCTTTTTTTTTATGTAAAATCCCTTTTCGGCACTGTGGGGAACTCTTCAAGATCCTGCTTTAATGTATTTTTCTGTGTTGGTATTGCAGCCAGTGGATTTAGATGTACAGTGTAGTATCAGTGTTATTGGTCTTCACTGTTTGTGGGTATATTTGCGTCTTTATACTGATTTTTATTGTGACTTTGTTCCTCTGTAGATAACCAGACAAAGTGGTACGATGGCACAAATGTCCAATATTCTAACTGGGCGAGAGGCCGACCAGATGTAGACGGACCGTTCATGGCAGGTCTCACCACAGACGGCACCTGGATTCTCGTCACAAACAGAAAGTTACACTGGGAGTTCAAACAAAAGACCATTGTGACCTGCAAACTGGATTATGGTTGGTGCATCACACTTTGACATCATCATTTCTATCATTCTGTCCATCTGTCTTGTTAGCATCACTGAAAATACTCCATGCTTGAATGATTTTTTTTTCTATCTTTGTATCCCAAGAACCCAAGCAGGAGTACAACAAGTCATCCAAAGATTTTCAACATTACGGCAGCTTGACTTATGAGGTCTTGACCCAGAAGTTGACTTGGCAGAAGGCTCTCGAAGAGTGCGATCGTCGTGGCGGCCACCTGGCGAGCATCCATGACCTCCAGCACAACGCACACTTGAAGCTCATCGCCAAGACAGACGGATTCGAGCTTTGGATCGGCCTGTCGAACCATAATGTAAGAAGCTGTGTCACTAAACTCCTCCCGAGGATATCTCGTTTGGATTTCTTTGTCCTCATTTCACTTCAGCTGCTAACGGCGTCTTTGTCTGTGCAGGTCAGCGGCTCAGCTTATGAGTGGTCTGATGGAACAAAATTTGACTACAACCACACCATCACTGATGCACCCAAGAGTTCCATCCCTAACGAACAAGAGGCCAGCTGTGTTTATATAACCCCTGCTGGAACATGGGTTCGGACCAGCTGCAAAACTGTGGTGGATGGTGCCATATGCTACACCACCGCCATCACCACCCCTTCCCAAAGTAAGACACTGACCAGTTTTCCATATAAAGTCACTCTGTTCCCCTGTAAAAGTGAATTGAATGGAATCAGCCAGTCATGAATAGCTCAGTCAGCAGAAATGATTCAATGGAGGAAACAAGCACCACTGAATCTGGATTCTGTATTGTCTCTACATTGTTTTGAATCAGGAGCCAGACTGCAAACTGCCCCAGAAGACAACAACTGCCCTCAGAGCAACGGTGTGTCCCAGTGGATTCAGCATCAGGATCACTGCTACGCCTTTGACGAGAGCTTCTACAACTACAGCCTCTACAGCATGGAGCAGGCCAAGACCATCTGCCAGAAGATTGGTGAGCTGTTGTTTAATGTATGAAGGTTTTGAATTAAAACTAATCTGTGGAACCCGCAGTTCACCAATAGTTTTTTTTCCCTGCTGGCAGATGCTGAACTACTGACTATCAAATCCAAAGAGGAGAATGACTTTCTTGCAAAGTACATGTCTGAAAACCCTCTCATCAGCAATCGAGTGTGGCTTGGAGTGGACCTTGATGATCAAGGTAAAGATAAAGATTCAATTCATATCCTATAGGATCCTATATCCTGGTAGTAGTTTGTCACGTGTTTACAGTTTGTCAGATGTCAGATATTAACCCTCAGCAGGACACACCAACATATAATTTGGGAAATTTCCAATGAGGTAATCCTTCCCCTCTTGTCATCTTCTTGCTCTCCCTCTCAGGTAAGCCTGTATCCTGGCAGGATGGCTCAGCTCTGGCTTTCGCTAACTGGAAGTCCGAGGACCAGCTTAAAGAGAAGAAGTCTGAGCCCCACTGTGCCGTCATGATGGCCACAGATAACGGGACTTGGAGTCTGGTCAACTGCAAGTCCGGCTCCAGTCGTGTCGTCTGCAAAACTGGAGCAAGTGAGTATCTCAACGACATCGAAGCAAGAACTCAACATTCTGGGGGAATGGTCTGGGGTTTGTTTTCTTGTCAAGAGAAGGATGTAATCATGGATACCACGCTTTATGGTGTTGCAGATTTTCTCGTTTCTGTTGCTCTCCAAATCCGATTAGCTTTATTTACTGTTGAGATGTTCCTAGAATGTCTGTGGAATCCACCTGTTTCACACTGAAATTATTGGACATCATTTTCTGCGTGCAGTTTTACATGTAGAAATTCATCACTATTCTACTTCATGCAAATTCCATGCTCGGCCGCAAACTTTCTCTTTTATTTCAAAAACATGTCAGCGAAAAGTATTTCTGAAAACATTTGAGGGGAGAAATAGCCTGTGCAGTAGCTGAATCTGTCCTCATTTTAGTTTGACGACGGCTAGTTTAGACGTTTGACGAAAGTTTCGTGATGCATCGGACCTCCACATGTGGCATCGAATTTGCATAAAGTAGAATTCCAGTCTGCTTTATGCATATGAGCTGTGGCCCACTCTTGGGTTCTGTTGCTCTCCAAATCCACTTTGCTTTATTTACCCTTGAGATGTTCCTAGAATGTCTGTGGAATCCACCTGTTTCACACTGAATTGATTGGACATAGGTTTGTACATACAGTTTTGCATGTAGACATTCATCACAGCAGATGTCCAGATAGCTCAGCTGGCTAAGCAGGCGACACATAAACAGGGACTATAGTCCCTGACGCAGCGGCCTGGGTTCGATTCCAGCTCACGGCCCTTTGCTGCAGGTCTTCCACCCATTCTTCTCCTACTTTTCTGTCTGCCTCTACTCACCTATCCAATAAAACCAACAAAAGGCCCTAAAAAATAACTTAACCCTCGTGTCTTCCTACGGGTCAAATTTACCCATTTTAAAGTTTGAAAATTTGCAGAAAATATATATTTTCACAGTGAAACTTCTGATGTCCACATTTTCAACATTTTTGGGAAATCTTTGAGCATTTTTTGGTGGAAAAAAAGAAATGTTAAAAATATTTCTTAAGAACATTCACAAAAAAAAAATCAACCAAAATCCAGCTAAATTCGCTGGATTTTGGTTGATCTTTTTGTGAATGTTCTTAAAGAAAATATTAGAAGTTTGACTGATGTATATGTAATCATTTTTGATATTTTTAGGATTTTTTTGGAAGATTTTTACAAATTTTTTGAAAATATTTACAAGAAATTTCTTGCCACATTTGGGGGATTTAAAAAAAAAACTTTTAAGGGAAACTTTTTAGCAATTATTGGAATTTTCTTAGTAAAGGTTTTTGCAAATTTTCAGAAATTTGCGGAATTTGCGGAATTTTTGGATTTTTTTTTTTTTTTTTTTTTTTTTTTACAGACAAAGAAACAATATTTTTTGGTGCCCATAAATGAGGACAACAGGAGGGTTAAAAAAGAAATTCAGCATGGCTATAATACAACTTACGTGACAGCAGTTGTGGTTTTGCATATTGCTGCCCAATTATTGCTTATCTTTACTCGGTTTAAACACAAAAAATTGTGACTAGCTGGCGATGTTTTAACTTTACACTTGTTCCTCAGAGTCTGCAGGGACTCCCGTGGCGCTGGGTCTCTTCATCGTCGTCATCCTCGCTCTCCTTCTGGCCGTCGCCTTCATCGTCTACAAGAAGAAAAGATCCCACTTCTCCTCCACCATCCGCTACAAGAGGACCTTCGATGACGCCACCAGTATCGTAACCGAAGATGACTGAGCTGGCTCAAGTAATCAGCCTCAGGGAGTATTGATCGATGTGCCTGCCTCGTGTGCTTTTTAGGAATTCTCAGCTAGAGCGAATGCAGCCTCCTTTCCCCCACCCGTTTTTTTTTAAAAATATTTATTTTTCCTGCTTAAGCCTGAAAACTTAACAGAATTAAGTGTGAAATTGTAAATACTGTTTGAAAATTGTGAACAGGTGCCAATTTAGTTTAATTTGGGTTGCTTGGTATTTAAGAGCACCGTGTTGACATTCTGTAAATGCTTGGGCTGATTCTCTCTGCTGAATGTGGATTTTTGAGTTGATTTGGCGAAATATGCAGCCTGACAGGATCTGTGTTAAACTCCCATTTAGCCTTAACAAGTGAAATTGCACTGATGCATGAGTGACTCCAAAATGTCTTATTTTTTATTTATACTGTGTACACGAAGTCTAATCCGAGGTTTGATTTACATGTGGTGAACAAAAATCAACACATTAACAGACTTAAAAGACTTAAAAGAACAAGTCACCTAAAAACACAATACAAACTATTTCTTTGAGTCAGAGTGTTCAATATCCAGATAGTCCCTTTTAAATTCTTGTTACACTGCCAGATAACTCATAAACTTTCTACAAGCAAACTAAAGACTAACAGTCATATCTGAACACTTAACAGAGTTCTGCAAATGGCTTTTAAACTGTCTGGATTGAGAGATTACACTCTGGTCTATCAATACATTTGTGTTTTTAGTTGGATTATGCCATAAAATGAGCACAAATGTTTGTCATGGATGAAAACATCACTGACTGTGCCTTCTAACATCATTTCCTCTGATGAAAGTTGAGTTTTTATGCAGGAAAGGCTTTGTTTTTACGATTTTTTCACTGATTTATACATGTGTTAATGCCTAATAGTTTTGAAACTAACTTTCCGTCCCACTGATAAGCTGTAAAAGTGTGGGACGCCATCTTATCATCAAACTAAATCAGAAGCCCGTTTGTATAATTTTGTGTGGATCCGACTTTACTATGCACTTAACTACTGAGCAAGAGCGCACTTTAATACGTTGTGGAGATACAGTTTCTATGTTTAAGCACAAGGTTTGGAGAGTTTTTAAAGGCGTTCAGATTGCACTGGTATTTGCTGTAAATGCTTTGTAAATATGTGATGTTTGTTTTATTACTGAGAATGAACCAAAGATGCTCTGAGTCGTTTGAATGTCCGAAGCCTGAGCTTTCCTTTTTCAGTTGAGGAACTGCCTCGGTGTGGCTTGTTAACCCATTCATGTCAAGATGTAAACCAAATGTTTTTACATTCACGTCACTCCTACACAGATTAATCAGTCCAAATCAGGTACCATATCCTTCCAATAAAATTACGTCGTGAACCAATTTTGCTTCTCGGCTTTTATTACTATACTTATTGTGTGATTGAGGTATTATTGTGAACTCTCTCAGGCTAAAGGTGGTGAAAGTCTATTGTAAATCAGTCAATAATTAATGGTAGTTTTGTTATTTACAATTATTCAGACAACTGGAAGTCAACGTTAAACTTGAACAGACGAGGACATCATGCGGCACTTTTTGGCATTTATGGGTGGGTGAAGGGTCCCTGTATATTTTGGCAACTGGATTTTCCGTTCTGAAACGGGTATTTAAAAAAAAAAAACGAGTGGTTATTTGATTTTTGTTTTAAAATACAAAAAATAAAATTGAAATACAAGGCGTTTTCCTTTTCATGAGCAAAAAGGGATATACGAAATTTTAAAAATGCTTTGATTTTCATTTTATATTTAGAATAACAAAAAATAAAATCAGGAGGAGACAGAAACGATAAAATGGTCCGTTTTTTCATTTTCTGACACCGGAAGTGGTCACCAGCAAGTGTGGAGCCACCGCTACTCACGACCATAGATATATATAGAAGACTAGATGCTAGCGCGCTGTAGCAGCCGGCTAAGCTACGTGGCGGCCATCTTGGAGGGGGCAACGTTCCCATTAAAAGCAATCCATGTATATTGAAAATAAATCATAATTTGCTCATTTCTCAACCGATTTTCATGTGGTTTACTTTATTGTCAATGTCAAAACATGTGCTATTAATACAGAATATTTGATTAAAAAAATGGAATAAGTCTTTCTACATTCAGCCATTACATATATAAATGTAAAATTTACATTGTAAATAATTAGATATATAGCTATATGAACCAAAAAGAGAAAGATAAAAAATATACATATATAGAAAATATGTTTTTAGATCAAAAGATTTAATTGTAAAGGTAATCAAATGATTTATATTTATCTATCTCTCTACAGCTATAGGCTGTTATATACATGGAGATAGAATAGAACAGAATAGAGTTTATTGCCATTTACAAGAAACAGGTACATTGAACTGAATCATTAAGCATGACAAAAATAATTTAAAATACTTAGACATATACACAATTGACATATAAATGCTAATAGCATGAAGTATTATTATTTTGATACAAACACAAGTAGGGTGAATAATAAGTGTGCATTGGGTCACAGTGGGTCGTCTACAAAGAAACAGTAAATGTGTAAATTTTCGTGAAAATAATGAAACTCACTAAAACTGAGTTGCTGCATCCTTGTCAATGATGCACCTACTCTTCCAAGATGAGCCAGGAAGTTTGAGTCCTAATCTATGCCTGTGTGTTTGCTTCTTTTGCTTCTGTTAACAGTTTAGGCTGATAGATTGTTCCAGATAAGACAAGTACAAGATTCTTCAGAGCCGTTCTACCACGAGCCTGACAGGAAGAACTCCAACAGCTACTGAATGTTCCTGTGGTTCCCTCAAGGCTACAGGAGGAGCCCTACGAGGACGAGCCGGTCCACCTGATGGCGGCCAGTCGCTGCGGTTCAAAGCCAACACCGACTACATGGACTTCTACTGGACCACACAGAGGCCTTCAAACTGGACCAACAAGTTCACAGACTCCCCGACTCGTGGGTCTGAGGACGCCGCCGAGCCTCGGTCCAGCCGGCCTCCTGTCTGTGGGTGTTTGAGTGCTGAGAGGTTTGTGGATGCATGTGAACGTTCTGTGTTGAAACAGCAGCTTTGGACTCAGTAACGCCGGGAAAAACCAAAAGCTCCTTTATTTGTGACTTCCACTAAAAAAACTGATGAAAATAAGTTTGCCAGGGTTCTGACTGATAACAGATTATTAAATAATGAAAATAATCCTTTAAATATTCCTTTAAACCATCCTTTTAGGTCTACATTTCCTTTACACTGACTTCTTGCTATATGTACAAGTATTTTGGGTGGAATATACCATTAAGCCCAATGTTCAAGGGTTCTTCTGGAAATATACCATTAAACCAACCTTTTAGGTAAATGTTCCAGGATGTTGGGTAGAATATACCATCAAATAAACCTTTTAGGTCTACATTGGAAGATTTTAGAGTAGAATATTACTCCAAACCATCCTTTAGGTCTACATTTAAGGTGGAATACTCCTTTACACCAAGATTTTTTTGGTCTACATTGAAGGATTTTAGGTGGAATATTCCTTTGAATGAACTTTTTAAGTTTATGTTCAAGGATGTTGTGTGGAATATACCATCAGACCAACCTCCAAGGTCTACAGTAGTGAATTTTAGGTGGAATATACCATTAAACTCATCTTTTAGGTCTACACTGGAGGATTTTAGGTGGAATTTTCTTCCAAACTGTCTTTTAGTCTACATTTAAGGATGTTTAGGATGGTATATTCTTCCAAACCAACTTCTCAGGTCTACATTTCAGGTGGAATATTCCTCCATACTAACTTTTTTGGTATACACTGAAGGATTTTTTCTAAACCACCCTGTTCGGGTCTATATTTGAGGTTTTAGGTGGAATATTCCTTTTAACCAGCCCCTCAGGTCTCTTTGAGGATTTTGCATGGAACACTCGGTTAAACCAACATTTTAGGTGCATGTCCAAGGATTTTTGGTGGAATGTTCCTTTAAGGTGGATGTGTGAGGACCTTGTAGGTGGAATACTTCCTCAAACCAACCTTTTAGGTCAACATTCAAAGATTTAAGGTGAAATATTCCTTTAAACCAACCTAAATTTCATGTTTTGATCATTATCAAGTGAGAAACCTCAATCCAGACTCCTCATAATGACGTTTGAGATTCATGCTGCTGTTATTTGTTTAGTCCAGACTAAATGACAGAAATCCACAACTGTAATTTTATTTCAGTACTCGGTTATTAAATGGCAAAACAATCCATATGACTCTAAAAACTCAACAGCTTTACAAACTCTAAGATTAAACTCTCCACAAGGATCCAAAATAAGTTGGACTTCTACATGAGAGCTTTAATTGTTCTTCATCTACTTCCTGAAAAGTTTGGTCAATAAAAAAGACAAAAACTAATATTTTCAGCTGAACTAAAGACAGACTTTTTGATTTTTCTGCTCACATGTTGTGTTGTTGTAAACTTCCTCTTTCAAATAAATAGCCGCCTAACCCCCTGGAAACCAGCGTTTGTCCTGTTTTTGTGTTGCTCCTCGGCGACCCTAGACAGCCGGGTCCTAATGTTTTTTGAGCAACACACCATACTATGACGTTTTTACAATGATGGTTCTACTATGGAACCAGTTTGACATGTTCAGGTGTTCTTTGAGTGAAAACTCAGAGATTTCAGGTATCAGAAGGTGGTTTTCAACTTTCTTTGTTAACTTTCTGCTTCAACTTTAAATTAAATTTCCTTCACTAAGCCCGCCCTCTGGACTTCCAGTAAGCTGTGTTCCTATTGGCTGTCCAGGTGGCTGCTTGGTGTTATCAGGAACACCTGAGCAGCTTGGTGTTATCAGGAACACCTGAGCAGCTCAGTGTCTTCCTGCTTTATTTAGCTGCAGACAAACATTTCCTCTGCTTCTCTCCACCACTGAACCGGGTTTGGTTCCATTGCTTTAGTTTGTTCTTTAGGCGTTGGCTTGCAGCTTCCAGCAGTAAAATTGTCTTTAATGTGTTTCTTGGTGTGTTTTAGGGCTTTGTACTGGATAGTTGTCTTGGTAAATGTGGTTCTTTAGCCACAGTTAGCACATGGTGCTAATGTGTGCAGTGATTAGTGGATTTGGTACAGCTGAGTTGTGTCTTTATCTTGGCTGTAGTGAGTCTTCAGAGGTTTTTGGTCAGACACATTCTGTATTCTTGTTTGAGAACCAAGGTTGGTTGTCCAGAAGGTAAGAGTTCCTGTCTTGATTCTCTGTTCTCAGAGGTTCTCTGGTAGGCTGCAGGAGACTTTAGCGTTTAGGTTGTACTAGTTTGGTTTTTGTATGGTTTCATTTGGACGACTATCTTGTGGTTTAGTGAGGTTTTCTGCAACAGTTCTACAAAGCAACCTGCAGCAGAAGAGACTTTGAGAGTTTTTAGGAAGTTCTGGAGAGCAGACTTTAGAGCAGCAGAAACATTTGTCAGCAGTTTGAGCAGGAGAAGGTGAGCTTCAGAGTAGAAATGAGACGGAAACCTTCTTGACCCGTGTGGTGAGGTCCTGTACCAAGAGTTTGAGCAGGTTGTGAAGAGTCTGTAGTTCTTTGGTCTGAAAGCACAAGAAGAGCAACTCATTAAAGGAGAAAACAGGAGATATTGTTGGTTCTTCTGTCACTCTGCAGTTTCCTTAGACTGAATATCAAGTTTATATTTTAAATGATTTACCATGTGAGCCCAAGAAGACTTCAATAAACTCCCTCCATCCCCATGACACAAAATATTTCATTACCATGTTAAATGTTTTTTAAAATATGTTTGAGTTTTAATCATAGTTTTAGCATAGTTTTTTTTTCCTCTTTGCTTGTTTAGTTTTGTCATCTGTGTGAAAGGTGCTAAACAAATAAAGTTGAATTGATAAACTGAATAATTGACTAACTCATGATTGTGATAGTATTTTCATTGTGATTTAAGGGTTTGTTTCATTTCTAAGGTTAGGGTTGAAATCCTGACAGAAAAAAAGATTAAACAAATAAACTACATTTAAAAAAGCAATTAAACCAAAGGAAAAAAAACATTTAATACGATAAAACTTTTAAAAAGAAAATTAAACATTAAATACAATTAAATTATATTAAACAGACAAAATATTGAATTACATAATTAAACAGATACAAAATGTGTAATTATGAAATTAAACAAAAATTTTTGAAACAAAAATATTAAACATTAAAGATGAAATATTTTAGATAATTAAAGATTTTAAAAAATACAATTAAACAAGAAGCATATTAAACATTTAAAAAAATACAAAACATTTAATTAGATTATTAAACCTTTAAAAAGACAAAACATTTAATTAAAAAATTAAATGTTTAATTAGAAAATTAAATCTTAAAGACCATAAAACTTTAAATAGGAATTAAGCAGAAAATACAATGAAGCATTTAAAAAGAAAATTAAACATTAAAAGGTGGTAAAACATTTAAAAAGAAAAACCTTAAAGATTTAATTGAAAAATTAAACATTGGGAAAGAAAAGGAAATTTTTCAAACAAGTCGATAAAACATTTGAAAAAACAAACATTAAAAAGACAAAACATTTCGAAATCAAATCAGACATTAGAAAAGAATAAAAGGTGAGAAAAGAGCAAAACTAAACATTTAAGAAGAATCAAACTAAAGACAAAACATTTGAAAAGACACCAGTTAGACTTTAGAAGATCAAACAGAAGAGACAATAAAATGATCAAAAGAGCAAAAACAGATAAAGGTATTAAAGTGTTTTCTAGTCTGAAATGAAAACATCAAGTTGTTTCTTCAAACATTTCCTCTTTCTATGTTCTTGGTTTGATTGTGGACAGATTTACTAAGAACTCATTTCAGAAAACTGCTTTCCAGATAAAGTGTACTAGTAGTTGAAGGCATTTATCAAACTAATGTTACCTTCTGATCTCCACAAACTTTACTGTTCCGTGAAGAGAATCAAAGTTTGTTGAGGATTTCTAAAAAACCCACAGGTGAAGGTCTGAGAAGAGCTCAGATGGATGGTCTAAATGTGAAATCAAGACTCATGGTCACAAGTTTCAAGGCTTCTGTTAACCACAAAGTTCAAACTAACAGTGAAGTACTGAGAAACTTTTAAAATTTCAGTCCTCAGACTGTCTGAAGGTTCAAACCAACAGAGAAGTACTGAGAAACTTTTAAGATTTCAGCCCTCAGACTGTCGAAAGGTTCACACTAACAGAGACCTACTCAGGAACTTAGAAGATATCAGTCCTTGGACTGTCTGAAAGTTAAATCTAACAGAGAACTACTGTGGGACTGAGAAAATTTCAGCCCTCAGATTGTGTGAAGGTTCAAACTAACAGAGAACTACTGTGGGACTTAGAAAATTTCAGCCCTCAGACTGTCTGAAAGCTCAGGTCCTGAGGACTCGGGAGGTCTGGAGGCTTGGAAAGTCTTGGAACTGAGGGTTCCACCCTCCAGCACAAAGGCTGAAGTCCAACCTCCTGAGAAAAACGGTCGAGTCGAGACTCGAGTTAAAAAAAAACTCGAAAATGACAAAAAATAGATGATAAATGCGCAAAAAAAAGAAGAATTAGTATCTGAGCGAGTAGCTCAGGGGGATAAGAAGAGAGCCTACAGACTGGAAGGTCGCAGGTTCAAGACCCGCCACCGGCCTTTTTCTTTCTTTGTCTTTGTCAGGATATTGAGAAAATTTAAGAAGTGTCTGGTCTTGAACCAGCGACCTGCAGCTCCCTAGGCAAATCCTTAACTCACTGAGCTACAGATCAGATGAAAAGACATAAATTCGTCGTCCCCTTGGCATCGTAGTTTCTGAAGTCACCACATGGGTGGAGCCAAGGCGGAGTTTGGGTGGAGTCAGGGTGGAGAGTAGGCGGGGACGTGGGTGGCGGCCTCCCCCCTCTACTCCCCCACCTTCCCCCACCGCCCACCACACCTTCCCCCGCCCGACGAGTTCTTCGAGTCTCCACGAGTTCTTCGAGTCTCCACGGGTTTTCCCGAGTTTCTGGAGTTTCCACGAGGTCGGAGGCAGAACAAGTTATCATGAAGAGATGTTGAAGTCGGTCAGGATGGACTGACTTTTTACTGCGACTAGAAGGAAGACGACTAGAAGAGCAGGTCTTTAACCAGCATCCATAAAATCCATGGAGTCGGCTCCAGAGAAATGAAGGGAGGTCAACTTTTATCAACCTCCATCCAGATGTTCAACTTCATATCTTTACTTTGACATTTTTAGCGCCACAAACCTTTAGTATCACACTTTATTATCCTTTATTAGGACTTTTATGGAATCCACCAGCAGATTTAGTTTTTGTGAGAAACTTTATCCTTGTTGTCGTGGGACTGCAGTATTTAAAACTATTCCTTCTATTTGACTTCATGTTTATTAGTTTTAGTGGAGAAAGTTATTTTAGTTGTCGATTAGTCTCTTAAAAACCAAGTAATAAATTGGATTAGTCAAGAGGTTTAAATTTCTTACTTTGTCATATTTTAAGTATGACAAAAAATATAAAAATAAAGCATCTTGAGACAATTTGACCTGTAATTTGCATTATATAAACAAAATTGAATTAAAATTGTATGTATCTTGTAATGTTGGAGTAATTCAGCCATATATGTTAGAAAACACATTTTCTTTGTCCATTAATCTGTCGTTTTCTCCAGTAATTCATTTCTTGTTTTGGTTTATAAAATGTCAAACCCAAATATATTCAGTTTACTGTCATAAAAACCAAAAAGATTTACATTCATGATGCAGGAATCGGACAGTTTTTCACTTTTTATCTTAGTTTAGTCAGAAAGACAGTTGATAACGTGTGAGTTGTTGCAGCTTGTGAGCCGTAGAAGGTTTTAATCTTTGGGGCCGAGTGTCAGAAAACATTTAGAAACCAACATCAACAAAACACTCAACAAAGATTTGAACATCATTAAAGGGAAATCCAACTTTTGCATGACAATGTCTAATTAAAGGACATTTCTTTCCAACGTAAATGTGTGATATTATATACAGTCTATGCACCGTACTGTTTGGCTCCACACTTGCTGATGACCACTTCCGGTCTCAGAAAATGAAAAAACTGACCTTTTTTCGTTTCTGTCTCTTACTGATTTTACTTTTTTATTATTCTAAATATAAAATGAAAATCAAAGCATTTTTAAAATTTCGTATATCCCTTTTTGACCATGAAAAGGAAAAACAGCTTGTATTTCATTTATTTTTGTATTTTAAAATGAAAATCAAGTAACCACTCGTTTTTGTTTTTCAATACGTTTCAGAATGGAAAATCCAATTGCCAAAACATACACGGACCGTCCATATATAATTGAGGGGCTTTTGAAGTCAATGGGATATAGCTTGCATATATTTTTAGTTTAGACATACTAAGACTTTTTTCACACATTTTGGACAACACACTAAACCATGACGTTTTTTCATATTTTGGACGACATACTAAACTATGACCTTCCATGTCTTAATGTTTCTATTTGCCAGATTCGTCCTTAGATGAGTCACCGTTCACAAGCCTTTACGTTATTAAAATTAGACACAAGTTCTGCAATCGTGTCTTAAGAATATCCCCATGGAATATATCAGAAGTGGCCTGATTGCAAAATTGAATTCCTACTTTGCACTTCATTCACTTTGAATTACTGAACCAAGAGCTGCAATTTGGGAATCAGGCTAATTCAGAAGTGCTTCTATATCAGACACTGTATTACCTGTGTTGTGAGTGTTGACTCCAAGATACAGCAATTTACCTGAAGTTGGAAGAAAGGAGCAAAGATTTGTGACTAAATTACAGTAACATCCAGTGCTAGTATAGTTAATTATACTGTGCCTGCATGCAACATCAAAAGATAATCAATAGTAAAGACGATTTTAACAGAAAAGGCAGTTTGCAATCCGTCTTTATTCCTAAAATTAAAAGCATGAAACTAGATTTGGACATACGTAAAGCATTTATGAAACAACGAAGATATTTTATTTAACATTTTCTCAGTGGGAACATTTAGAGGAAAACAGACAAAAGGAATAATCACCACTTTTTTGCTCTCTCCCAAAAGCCTTGCCTGAGCACAAATCACTCATCGCTGTTGTCTGAATCCATCGCTACCTTTTCATTTAAACATTAAAGCACTTGTGGCATAACAGTTAAAAACACTTGCATTTTCATTTAATCATATAATTGAATAAAGTGCACTCTCAGAGAAACAGAAAAACAGTGGCAATAACCAAAATATTTTACGCACTAGTTCATTCCATGTTTGCATATCTGCAAAAGCCATCTGCAACAAAGGCGAGATATGTTCTGTGCACTTGGCATTTCTTAGTGCCATTGCATTTCAGATGAACATGACAATGTCAAAGCATGTGCGAAAACTGGGTGAGCTACCATATGGCATGGAGTAGCCCTGCGACTTCAAATCATCTGACCCACTTTTGTTTTAATTTACCCCCATTCCACCATTTTCACATATTTAGTAGTCTTCGTCGAGGTCGTCGTCCAGGTCAGAAAACTCAATCGACGGCCTGTTGTCTCGTGTCTCCTCGTCACTTTCCCCATTGGGAACTGCAACCCAGAGATGTCAAGTCAGATTGTGTCGCCACATAAGAAGAAATTTTTAAAAATACATGACTGAGTTTGCTGCAAAGCATACAAACGCTGGTAGCTTTAAAGGTCCCATATTGTGCTATTTTTAGCAAATAAATTAAAATCTCATATCTGGGTCAATATAAAACTGCTAGACTTTTTGTAACATAGTTGACATGTTTGCTGTTTTCAGGCTTAAAATCAACATGGCCGCCTATAACCAAACACCACATGGATTTTTTAATTTTTTTTTTCACTTTCAATAAAAATGCATGCAAGATGTATCCCGTGGACTTGAAAAGTCCCTCAGTTATATACTGACCCATCTCACAGTACCACACCAATGATTCATGTTCCTGCTCTGAACAAGCTGTTTCAGTCTGTAGGCGTAAATGCTGTTGATCTGCTTCTGTCCACGCTAACTACAGGAAAGAAACTGTGTCTTCTCTGCTTGGTGGTTGACAGATTGAGGAAACAGTCGACCAGACGGTAGCAAACAGACCAAAACATTCTGTCTCTTCTAACTTTCTCTCTCGCAGATCATTTTACATATAGATGTAGCTAAATTCATGGAGCAGACGTGGTCTCTAACTAGTGTGGGTTGGGAGTTTGCCAGAGGGCACTGCAGTTATTTAAAAAAACAAAGTGCATTTTAGAGGTGCAATGCAGCAGCTTGAAGATGGTTCCGATGTGACTGCTGGTTGACATGTAGTCTTAACTGGTTACAATTCAGTCACAATTTCATACTTATATCATTGTCTATGAATATGTAAATGAGAAAATCTTTTGGGGATTTTAGCTGTACTGAAATACAGTATATTTGAGCAGAGAGAGAGATAAACAAATGTGAAGTGCTGACAGGCTGAGTACCACAGTAACCCAACTAGTCCTTGTTTATTTGTTTCAAATTGGTCTTGAAAGATCTGAAGATTTCTTGCTTTCCCTCAGCATTAAGTTTTCCATGTATCTCTGAGATGTGAGCATAAAATCAAAACAAATGGTAATATTAGTCACCATTAGCAGCAGAACATGCTAACAGTAAATATTTTCCTATTGTTGTGGGGACACTGCCATCAAAAATAAAAGTAATTCACAAGGTCTTCAATTCCTGAGATACTGGAAGTGTTCTTGTGCTTGCTTTTGCAGCCCACCACAGAATTTTTGCCGTGCTTTGCTTATGGATGAGATATTTTAGAGTTAGCAGAAGCTGCTCTATGAATAAATAAACCTGGTGAACTGGCGAAGACGGCTGCTCATTCAGAATAGCTCACTTCAGAAGCAGCAGGATGACAGGGGGCAGGATTATGCTAATTTTTAGCTGACAACTATTGTTTGTCCAGTTTCTACGTAGAAAGACTGGAAACTTCGAAGTCCACTTATAGTTGGGGCTAGAAGTAAGGCAATAGTAAGGGTCTTCATATTTTACACCTCCAAGTCTCTGACACATACAAAAGACAATAAAAATGCATTTCCACCATATGAGACCTTTAAACAAAATGACTACAGGTGACAGATGACTGGCAGAAAGCAGGAACAGAGAAGGATTGACCAACATACTTTCAAGATTGTCCATGTGTTCATGAAGAATTCTCACCAGGTTGAATAACTGGGTGAGAAAGGGGAGATTTGCCTCTTTTCAAGGTTTGAAGTCTACCACAATTCAACACTTAAACATTTTTAAATTGTGTAAGTTAGAGTGCATAAACGAGAATCCACTGACTAGAAAAACAGTTAGTGTTTTATACTATAATGTGAAACGCAACAACGTAAAAAAAATGTCTCTTTCAGACAACAGTAAGACAAAAAAATCAGCACGAAGGGTAAATGTGCATCTGAATGTGGGAGTTTTCTCACCCCGGCTGCATCGACCGCTCCAAGGACATCAGAGAACCTTTGCTCACAGAAATGCAGCAGAACCACCAGGTAGAGGCCGCTGCTGATGAACTCATCATATTCTGACTGTGAAGCAAGAAAAGCTTTTTTGTTATACTTGCACAGCCACATTTATCCTATATTTCCCACTCATGCAACTATAAGATGGAACTGCAACAGTTCAGTAATTAACTGAAATTAAACTGGTCAGACATCACCTCATTATGTCTTATGTACTTAAATGTGTCAGCAAATATAAAGGCAAGTTCCTTAATATTTATTTTTACTGAAGTGTTATAGGAACTGTACTGTACTAAACTCACTTGCACATGTGTCCTGTATAACGCCTGAATGTCAAAGTTGTCAATGTTCAAACGCAGCTTCTCCTTACAGAGTTCACATGTTGTGATGGCCTCAAGGTTTGTGCCTGACAGAAAAAACAAGAGAGTAAATTTAAAGAAAGGGGACTCTGGTGATGGGATGCGGTACTAGGTAACAGCTGCAGCCACATGACAAGCCTGTGTTTACCTGAGCCAATTTTGGAGCGAAGCCACCTCTTGATGCATTCCTGGTGGACGTACTGCAGACTGCCTGTACAGCGGCATGGCTGAATCAGGGGGTTGGAGGAAGATTCCTCTCCCATCTGGCAGATTCGACACAGGTCCCCTTCTTCCTCATCAGAATCCTCCAGCAGCAGCCTACAGCGGGAAAAGGGGATGATTAGTTCTACTCATGATATAGTTCTTTTTTGGATTTTACACCTCCCGTTTCACGTGTTAAAACTTTTATTGAGCAGCTTCATTATTTATTAGGTGAAACCTAAAAACACCTTTTGATAAAATGCAAAGCAAGAGACACAATTAGCAGTTTTTAAAATGGCTGAAATTGAACTGAAAAATACACACGACAGAAAATCAATCTGGACAGCAATCAAGCACAAAACAAGAAGTACGAGATGCATTTTGTGTGGGACATCAAACGACATTACCTCTCTTTGATCTTGCGCAGCTTCTCTTGATCCCTACTGGAAATGGTCTTTTCCTTCTGGCCATCCAGCTGGCTCTCAACGCCTCCCAATGGACCCATAGAAACCGAAATGTTTTCATACACTCCGACTCTGCGACGCGGTGAATATTCTAACGAGGCATCTTCCAGGTCAGGTAACTTTTCATCCTCAAGTCTGCAAGCGCGACCTGCACCAAAAGCCTCTAAACCAACTGCTCCTTCCTCCTCATCATCTTCCTCCTCTTCGTCGTCGTCATCATCTTCATCATCATCATCATCCTGTGATGCTTTAAGCTCAAGATCATCCCACCTTCTCAGTAAATGCTGTGGACGGCTGTAGCCTTCTTCTAAGCCGGAAGCTGAGTGAGTGCTCCCTTCCCTAGCGTGTCTTCTGAGGCGAATGAGGAGGGGAGGACAGCGGCCCCGGAGGGAGGAAGAAAGCCAGGAAGAGCTGCTTCCTCCCCCGCTGCTGCTGCTGCTGCTGCTGTTACTACTGCTAATGCCAGGCTCCCTCCATGATGCCAATCTGGCCTGTCTAGGCAAGCCACTACGATAGCCATCGCTGTTGCTTTCCTGGATGGGCGTGAGGTCTGCTCTGTGATTCCTGAAGCTATCCAGGGTTGTCTCTGAAGCTACAGTGTCAGGGTCCACAGCAGACATCCTGGCTCCCTCGTCGCTGTCCACAGACTCTCCACCAGTTGATGGAGTGTCATCGTCCAGGGAGCGGACACTGGAAGATCCACTGGAGTCTTGGCTGGAACGCCGTGAAAAGAGACGGGACAAAAGTCGACGTGTGGAGCGCCGACCATCTGACTCCCCACCTTCAGGAGCCGGCCTTGGAGGGAGTGTGGCGTCTGGTCTGGTAAGGGGAGTGGGGTGCCAGGGGGTGTGAGTGGAGTAAGAGGAGGAGACATCTGAGGAGGAATCAAGGTTTCCTCTTTGTTCCTGAGATGAGTGGAGAGTGGATGAGCCGTTCAAGAAACGGTTTGTGGTTCTACTGCTATAGTCACGGACCAGAGGAGAAGTCTGGTGAGTGGCGGATGATGAGAGGTGGCGATTCAAGGAGCTTTCTCTAGCAGCAGAAGAGGAGGAGTAGGAGGGAGAGTAGGTAGTTTCTTTCGGCCGAGCTCCCTGTGCATAAGTGGAGGTCACCCTGTCTGTCTGGTCTGAAATGAGCGAGAAGGGTAGTTTGTAAAACTGACCTGTGTTTTTTTCAATTCATTTCAACAGATTGTTTTTTTATGTGCATGTATGAAAAACACAAAATATGCCTACACAATGACGAAACCAGTCCAGGAGTCCTGACTCTTCTTTCTCCCAAACCTGAGAGACTGGGCTCAGTCTTCATCTCTTGCTCTCTCCTGGAAAACAGCGGCTTTGAGGAGGAAGATGATGACCGTGAGAGTAAACGGCAAGAGCTCCACGATGAATCAAGCAAGTCATTCTGTTTTTCATCTGTACCTGTTGGGAAAAATAAAAGACAAACAGGTTTGCACCACTCCTTAACCAAACACGTTTAAGATTACAATGAAATTACAGAATATGATTTGACTAGATCTCAGTCGGGCTGCACAGTGGGTTGGTGGTTAGCAATTTCGTCTTGCAGCTAGAAGATCCCCGCATCGTGTCCTAACCTTCCCAGGGTCTTTCTGTCTTTCTGCATGGAGTTTACATGTTCTCCCTGTGCATGTGTGGATTTTCTCTGAGTACTCTGGCTTCTTCCCACAGTCCAAAAACATGCTCAGGTTAATTGGTAACTCTAAATTGTCTATAGGATTGTGATTGCGCCTCTATATGTCGCCCTGCGATAGACTGGTGACCTGTCCAGGGTGTCCCCCGCCTTTGCCCTAAGTCAGCTGGGATAGACTCCAGCCCCCCTGTGACCCTAATGAGGACTACGCGGTGTATCGATGATAGTCTAGTTTAGCTTATCAGTACATTACAGAGTATTCCACCATTAGTTCACAAGGCAAAGACATTGTAAGTACATCGAATCTTTTTGTTTTATGATAACAAATTACTTATGAGTTCAGACATTTCTGTTAGTACCCATGGTTGTATGACACATCTCTCCATATAAATACACATAAATAGAATGAAGTCATATCTACATTTTCAAAGGATTTCCTAAACCACCTGCTGCAGTGAATCCCTGTTTATACAAAGTTATTTTTAACTGCATGGAGCTTTAGATGTTCCCCAGAAGATTATTTTTTCCCCCCAATGATGGGGCAATGCAAGGACTGGCAAACAGAATTTCAAACAGCTGATCTTGAAGTACAACTACTGGAGTACTGGTAACAAAATTAAAGCAACCCCTACACCCAAAGTTTAATAAGTAAAAAATTTTCCCTAAAAGGAAACGCACTGGTGCATCAGTGATGCTAAAGCTAATGATAATCAAGCACCCACGTTACCACAGATTTGTTGTCAACACAACTTTGTTAACAAGAGCACAGATGTTTCTTATGCGGTGTAGTTCCTCTAACTGCACTTAAAGCCAAATACCACTTGTAACCCCAGATGACAGAATACTTAACAGCCACCATTTTCTCTGTATGTACATGAATTAATGATCACAGACTGTCAGTGTGATCTGCTGCCCTGGCATTTCACATTATACGTATTAGCTTCTACTGCTAATGAGTGAGCAATACCGTGAAAAGAGCAACAATCTGAATCTGGAGCCTCCTGCAGCAGGCGACTCAACTAAAATGAGGAACTATAATGTTAAGCTCAAGTCAGGTGGTGGGGGTGCGCTCTGGAGAAACTGTATGCAGTGTGAAGTAGCATCAGATCTTCACACCATCCTCCCACATCAGAACAATAGCATACAGGTTAAAAAAAAAAAAAATACTGGGTACATGACCCTTTGGCCAACAGTTTCTCCTCATGACCTTGACAAGTCTGGTATTATGTACCTCTGCCACTGCTAAGCCCATTACTGGAATAGGTGGATCCTGTAAGTGAAGTGCTGGCCGTTCTTGAGTATAGTCCTCTGTTGCTGTATGACAGTTTGGCCCTTTTAGAATCGCCATCATCACTGGCGTTCAACAGACCTGAGCGCATCCCCAACCTCCCCTCAGAATCAGTCTAGGAAAATGAAGGCAGACATCAAAAAATAAATTCATATTTCAGTTACATCATTCAGCAATATTCCTAGAAACCTCTAAACCCTAAAATGTTTCAGAAAATACACTGAATCAGGCTGATATTTTGCCTGCTGTAAACAAATGACACAGAACAGCTTCAGTACCAGTTTGCTCCTGCTGCTGAGAGAGGATTCGGCCCACGGGCGGTCATAGGATCTGCTGGAGGGTGTCAAAGAGGGTAATTTCCAGCTGGTGGAGCGACTGTCAGAGCTGCTGTAGTCCCTTGATGAACTCAGGAGACGAGAATTCTTTAAAAACAGCAAAGTTGCCAAGAGTCAGTACCTATACCCAAGCATTACATCCCATGCTCTGGCAGCATGGATACAAACATGAAGGTGATGCAATACGTACAATACATTGCTGCCAACCATTTTACACTTGGTAGCTGTAATATGCAGGAAAAAAAAACAACTTAGCAATACACAGAAAAAGAACAAGACCATCAGCTGGTCCTAACAAGAATGTGAACAGGTTTTAATATACTGTATAATAATAAATGTGTAAAGGAAGAACAGGTTTTCAGCAGGTTGGTGTGTCACGCAAGAAAGTGAACATGTGAATGTGTGTTTGTTTTATAACAGTCTGTAACTGCAGAAAGCTAACTGATGTGAAAACATTTCTGCACACACCTTTTTATTCTTGTGAACATTATCATTTGGGTTTATAGTAAGTGGTCATATAACTAAGGTTAGAAGAAACAAGTAGATTATTTTCAGAGGATGCCTTGAACCGGAGGTCCATCTTAACACATCGATAATACATAAATAAATAATAGAATCTTGTGTGATGGGTCTAAGCCCCTGCTTGGACTCTTCTGGAAAAAACAGGAACAACCTGACCAGGCCCACGCCAACAGTAACACTATCTTTTGGAGATGGGCTTTGACGAGCTGCAGAACTGAAATACACACAACATGTGCCAAGGAATCTAGGCTGTCCTATAAAAAGACCTCCAAAGTGTCTGCAGTAGTCAGCTACTGTATCATGCTCCAAAGGGAACCTGTAAGAAAAGAGCTTGTGTGAATGCCCTCTCTGGAATACACGAGAGAGGCAGATTACCAAGGCCCCTTCAAGCAGGATAGTGACACGGATTAAGTGCAGTTGTGGTGCAGAAACCTACACTTTTAGGGCATTCTGTGTAAACTTTGTAAATCCAGGCTGAAGTAGTGGAATCTAAAGCTCATCTGCAATTACAGCTTTAAGAAAACAACAACACAAAAACAAATGTGCATTAAAATAAACTAAGCAAGCATGAATCTAAAGTGAAACTAGGAACACTACATACAAGACACCAACATTGGTGCAGTCCATTTGTATCATACATGCAGTGAGTAAATTCACTGAGGACGGTGAGCTTATGTGTGTAAAACAGCAATGCTGTTACCTAGATTTAAGCCGTTTTTGTGCCAGTGTGCCTGAAGACAGTACCATCATCCTACCTGTTTGTCAAGTTCAGCTTTGTAAGGTGATGATGCCCTTGGAAAGCGGTCATTATTCAGCACACTCTCCCTACTGTACACCCTACTAGAGCCCAGTGATGAGGAAGGGACTGCTGAACTTGATGTGTAGGACGACCTTGAGCTGGACAGACAAAAAGGAAGTCTGCGTGACCTGGAGTCCATCACGGATTGCCTTGGACCTTGTGAAATCAAGATGAGAAATCAAAAGATGTTATTGCACAGTAAAAAGGTAACACCGGCAAGTTAACTTTCACATAAATGCAGCCGTTATTCCCCGCCCAGTGACAAGATAGGACATGAAGTCTGCACCTCACAGCACAGACTTTTAAAGGGCTTCTCAATCTGTTAAACAACAAGGCTTGGTAAGGTGGTGTGATGGCATGTCTGATTTGTTGATAGAGTACACGTGACGGCGTGTAAACACTAAAAGTTGCCACCATGCTGCTTCCTGAACTCGGTATCAAAGTCACAGTGCCTATCTTTGGGACTATGAACTCTGTTACATGAACATGACACTACCAAGGAGCAAACAGCAGCACTGTGAGCTAAGCGTCTAGGCAAGCAAGATGCTCCTTTCACATTTATGAGACACTCGTACCATTTATTATTAAGCAACATCTCTAAATCCAAACGCAGGGTGCAGAGTCACGTAAACTGCATTTCTCTGGCATTTGAGCACCAACTGATCATTAGCTGTAAGCCAAATGTCTCAGTCAACCTGTAAGAGAGTTCAGGGTTTATGACACAAGACGGTACAGTTTGAGTGACTGCCTGATAGTGATATGGATCCTTGCACTTAAGTGACAGCACCTGTGGTCAAAGATAGTCAAGCAAGCCAGCAACCTGTCAGACCAAAGTGAAGCTCAGTAAACAAGCCTCGATAACAATATTTTTAAGCATAACATGGCACTGAAACTTTGTAACCACACACAGCATGATATTTTGAAAAATCCAAATGTTTAGAAGAGTATTTTATGAGAATAAAGTTGTCAGAGGGTAACAAAGTGAAATAAATACAGTAATGGTTTTACACAGTGATGTGGTTCAGAGCTACATGAAATATAGTCCCATTGTTATGCAACTAGCTGCAAGTGTTACCTGACGCTTTCAGTTGCCAATTTATAAGGTTAACCTGCTTAAAGACCCAATACAATTCTACCTTCAGTGTGTTAATTTCTGCAAGGTGTTTTGCAGGCTGCAGATTGTAGTGCTGTTCAACTGTATTGCCCAGATTAACTCATTTATACGAGTAAGGGTCATACAATTCAACATCACCACAAACTCCAGCCTCCATAATTACCATAAACTTAAATGGACACTTCTCTAAAACCACTAAAATGAACAATAACATTTATGATGATAGAATTTATTGTAGAGCTGTAAATTAAATTTTTTAAAAAAGAACAGTTGCAACCGACGACAGGGCCTGAAAATTAACGAGCCTCAACATCCTACATTACTAACCACAACACGACCGCATGATTTGAATAAAAGTCACAGCAGGGGCCGCTAACTTTGATGGCAGACTTGGTAACGCCCTGTGTTTTTAAGGTGAGCTTCAATTACCTTCACTTCTTCGTCTTCTAACTTGCTTCTCCGAGATGCTTTGCTGTATTAATTTACCCTCCTCGCCACTAAATAATGAAGACTTCAGAGCTAACGTCTGTCAATCACCTGCTTAGCTTAGCTGACCACCGAGCTTCGGCTAACATTTAAAGCCCCCGAATTAGCATTAAGCTTCGCCTAGCCTCGGTTCCGTTAACGCTTCCTGCTCGAAACTTCACGTCACTGTTGTTTTGCCACACAAGTAACGCTAGCGGTTAATGAACCATTAGCTAATAAAACAAGACGCCGTTGTGTATGTTTATAACTGCCACGTTAGCTGTGGTTGGGTTTTAACCGCCTCTTAGCCCGTGCAAGATATGATAACGGAATAGTTCGGCTGCTGTTTAACGACTCTGTTAGCTTTAAGCTCGCTGGCTAGCTTGCCAGTAGCCGTGACATTTCATCAGCGGCGCTAAGCTAAACGCTAGCTGGCGTTGATTTCACCTTACTGTTAGTGCAAAGGGACAGATTATTAAATCAACTACACGCTGTGCTGTCAACATAAGTCCTCACCTTCGATTTTAAATCTTTGCTTCACCACGACAGGAACGATGGCGACTGTGCTGTCTGCCGTTGACGCAGAATGTTAAGTGATTTACAATGACCCAGCGGGGAGTGGTTTAGAAGATTGCTGTCAGGTGGCTGTTGGTGCATATGGTTCGTCCACGTTTTTTGAGTAAACTTTGAACAAACTAGCTTAACTCGATAAGAATAGAAACACATTTACAGTGTGACGCTTCGCTCAGCCAATACATGTTTGTGCTGTATCTAATTTGCAGAGGACACCATTAATTTTTTGCTCTCGCTAAATAATTAAAATGGTTAAAAGAAGTAATTAGTTTGACGTGAATAAGTTGTTCTCAATGCAAGCCAATTAAAGTTTATAATTGTTCTTGCAAACTGTCATGAATACAGAGGGTAAATCTTACAGAAATAGAATGCATTAAACAGAATTGCTGGATGTTAAACTTGATCATAAATTATGCTGGGTGCATGCTGCACAGTTATTGTTGCATACAGTAAATATTAGACCACCAAATTTTTAGATCACTCTTGCTTTCTTCAATTTCTTGTTCGTTTTAATGTCTCGTACCACTAAAGGTACATTTGTCTGGACAAATATAATGATAACAACAAAAATAGGTCATAAGAGTTTATTTAAGAGCTGATATCTGGCCATTTTCATGTTTTTCTTGATAATAACCAAAATCACTTCAGTCCGTCCATCAATAGCTATGGCATTGTACAAAAACAGCTTTTAGGCATTCCATGTTTTCTTTTGTCTGTTTTAGTCACATGATCCACACAGGAGTTAGTACTTGATTACATAACTATTGTTTCTGATGACAGCAGCCATGTGTCTTGGATGCTCTCCACCAGCTTCTGACATTGTTCTGCTGTCACAGCAGCCCATTCCTGTTGCACAAGTTCAAACAAGTTTGCTTTGTTTTTGGGCTTGTGGTTCTCCATTTTGATGATTTTCCACAGGTTTTCTATTGGATTTAGATCTGGTGATTGAGCAGCCAAGGCCTGGTTCCAATGTTCTGGTTCTCTATCCAGGCTTTAACTGATCTTGCCTTGTGTTAAGGGATATTGTCTTGTTGGAAAATCCAGTCATTGGAGGCAGGAAAGAGTTTTCCAGCTGATGGAAGAAAACTGTTTTTAAGAGCAGCCCTGTACATGACCTGGTTCATTTGCCCTGTTCCACCCAGACTGAAACTACCCCAGATGGTCACTGATCCACCCCCGTGTTTTACTGTAGGGGCAGACAGTCTGGTTTGTAGCTTCTCCAGGCTTCCTCCTAAACAGTAAGTTGGCTGGAGTGGGCATCAACTGAAAACTGGATTAATCCCTGAAGAGAACCTTAGGCCAATCATCAACTTTTTGCTACCTGCCTCTCACTCATGCCAATTTCCAGCAGTGCCAAGATGGCTGCCTTTGTGGCTTCACATAATTCTTTAGTTTTAGACATTATGTGAGAGCTGACAACGTCTGAGTTGTGCTACGGCTTGAATGTGCAGTCCTGCTCATGACATGAAACGGCCTCATATACCCTGGGAATACAATTAAGCTTAAGCATGTCAAATAGGACATAGCGTATTATGTAATCAGCTGCATTTTTTGTTATGTTCATTGTATTCTTCAGGTAATATACCCTTAGTAGTACCAAGCACTCAAATGAACAAGAAATTGAAGAAAACAAGTGTGGTCTAATAATTTTTCTATGACTCTATATATTTGTTTTATATCCTGTTCTAGTCTGTATGCTAAATGACAAATTGTGATATGGTGTAGTGATATAATTGAGTATATCCTGTAATAGTCTTTACTGGTGGGTGTAAATGTCCATGTGTATACCATGTGTATGTACATGTTAGGGGATAGCTTTGTGTTTAGCTATTGTCTGGTCTGGACTGTGCAGCTTGTGCAAGTTCAAACAGGGGTAGGTAGGTGTAATAAGCTTTGGCTTTGGCCTGCAGCTTTTCATAGGCCAGCACTCTGCTTCATTGCTTGTTTAAGCCCTTGGGTGCCTTATATGTCTTCAGTTGTACGTTATTATTATTTTCCGTCTGTCATTATTTTTTATAATTTATAGATCAAAATAAAACCAATCAATCAGTGGTTAAATTAAACCGCATGTCTTTGTTTTCAAGCCGAGCAAACAACACCCCCATGTGGCTTAGGGAAGAAATCAATCATATTTTCATGTTTGGAGATGAACTCCACCAACAAGTCAGTGTTGGTGGACTGTACATGAGTTATGCCAACACAAGAACACTAAATTGTCCCTCCAGTTTAGTGATCCTCTGAATTAACCAGACTACATCTGACTTAAAACATCAGTGGAAGTTTACTACTTTCTAAAAAAAAAAAGTCACAAACATAGACAGTGTAACATCAGAATTAAGGAATTTCCCCTTATAGATCTATAAAGTATGTCTATTCTATTCTATTCTATTCTATTCTATTCTATTCTATTCTATTCTATTCTATTCTATTCTATTCTATTCTATTCTATCAGAGTTTGAATACCTGAATATTTTAAGGCATAGGCAGATGAGTTGCATCACGACGATCTATGTTTATAGTCCAAGAAAAGTCCTGCTGCTTAATGTCTTAAAATGGGTTGACGTTTCTGTGCTCTCAAGAGCCAACACATATTACTGATTAACTATTAGAGGCAAAACAAGTAGATAAAATCACAACTAGTACTACAGAGGATGAATTTGCAAAAAAAATTGTTGCATAAGGCCTAAAAAAAACCAAAAATCTGGCACAATGAACAGCATTAAAGGTGCCAGCAAGTTCCCTCGGGGAAGCACTTGGATTTGTAGCATTACAACTGCAGGTTTTTGTCCTTAACTCTGGGATATTGGCTACTGAGGTAGCCAGAAATATCAGCTGGTGAGTCCAACTGGAAATAAAAGACACCCTTTGCAGCCTCAAATACTGTGTAACTAGTGAGTAAAGCACATACACTTTAAATAATGCAAGCATTATCATACTTTTGTTGCTCACTTTATACACTATGACTCTCTGATGTGTACTAATTGGGGATACTGAAGGCAACACGACGTACATGAGGGAGTTAATTTAGTAATTTATTCTCAAAAAGTCAACCTGCTGTTTGTCTGAGCTGATTTTTTTTCAGTTGCAATTATATATTACAGGCAATCGTAGGACGTGTAGTTACTCAAGTAATGTGTGTACATACAGTGTTCAGAGGCACTTACAATTATTAGCTGTGTATTTTACAGCTGCTTTTAATTTGTTGATAATACAAACAAGGCCTCAGAAAGGGAACTAAACATATGATGCAGTAATGAAATATAATACAGTGTTACAGATTAAACTTTTCTACACTA
This sequence comes from Amphiprion ocellaris, assembly GCF_022539595.1. Classification (NCBI taxonomy): domain Eukaryota; kingdom Metazoa; phylum Chordata; class Actinopteri; family Pomacentridae; genus Amphiprion; species Amphiprion ocellaris. The sequence continues at coordinate 5,233,507 of NC_072766.1, forward strand.
TATCAAATGAAAACAAATCTGTAGGAAGAGGGTTTCTTCTGCCATTATGATTAAATAATACTTTCAATATTTAACTACATGTTGCTGATATTTACATTACATAAAGTCATAACTGTGGGACTTTTTCTTGTAATTAATTATTATTACAGCAGTGAGACCTTCTTTCCATCTTAATTTATGAAAACTGGGGCCTCTAATATATGTACAATCAGAAAAGAGGGCACGTAGCAAATTGTACAATTCATGCAATGAAATTAGAAACCACAGTATGGAAAGAAAGACAGCATAAAAACTGAGATTGAAGTGCTTAGTCTATATTTTATCTGCTGTGGTTTATTCATTAAAATGCTGAATACAGCCATTAAAACATTTAAACTGTAGCAGTTTGCCTTGAAAGTTAATGTGAAATTTGCGAATGTTTTGTGAATGTATTTTTTATTAGATTCAAGTTTTAAGTATCTGTCTTTTATAATATGTCCCCTACACACTACTCACTGGATTTAGACTAAACTGGGGCATGAGATGGATCTGAAGTGCAGCGTGGCATCCTGACATTTTCTGAGGGGAAAAAAGCAGCTGCCCCAAGAGAGACACAGTAAATTCAAGTGAAAACTTGACTTGCTTACAGCTACTTTCATGCTCTCCAGCAGTGCTAAGTAAATGCCAAATACAAAACAAGTGTCTTTTAATGAGAGTCATGGACACATCTGATAATTTAGCAACTCCTCCTGAATACAAAGGACTTGGTGCAGAGAGATAACATCATCCACAGAAAACACCGTAAACTGTCTTTGTAGGGACTACTTCTTACGGAGTAATTTTAATTTAAATAAAGCCTGTGGATTATCCAGAGTGCTGTTCTCTCTGGAAAAAAGATGATGATGATTTTTTAAATTAGATTTTTCAGTGCTGTGAGCAGCGCAAATTAAATTTCATTCACAACTGGGATGAAGGCAGATATTTCAGAGATGGATATCTCAAGTTTGAGTAAATAAATAAAGCCCAAACTATGGGAATAAGTGAAAAAATATGTTTTTTGAGGGGTGAATTTGGGGTAAATGCACCCTTTAATAGTTGCACATATCACAGTTAAACAATGCTTATTGTAAATAATTAAATACATGGATTTTTGTAGCCAAATTGTGGAGTTAGAGGCTTTAATATTTAACTAAATGTTTCTTTTAGAATATTTATGTGCATTTTTTCCTTGATTTAACAGTTGATAGGGATAAACAGAGGGAGATAGAGATCTGACATGTAATATGAAACAAAATGGCAGTCTTGATTATTTTAGTGGAGTAATATGCGCACTAAACCTATGCACATCCAGTTTTCACATTGCAAAAAAATTCAGACCAACTTATGTTCTGTTTACAAAACTACAACCATTATTCATTCTTTTACCCCTTATTTAAACTCAGAAAACATTCAGTTTAATTCAGTTTTATTTTGTATACACTACCAGGACACACCTTCTTATTCAATGCTTTTTATTTATTTGTATTATTTTCTACATTGTAGATTAATACTGAAGATTAACATTTCTTTGTTTACAACATAATTCCATATGTATTCTTTTATAGTTTTGATGTCATTAGTAGTAATCTACAATGTAGAAAATAAATAAAAACCATTGAATGAGAAGGTGTGTCTAAATTTTTGACTGGTCGTGTTCACCACCAGTCAAAAGTAGGGTTTCTATCTATAGTATAATAGCATTAAGTCCTCACCTTGCCATACAGTGTGCCTTAAAATATATACTACTAGTCAATAGTTTGGACACACCTTCCCATTTCATGGTTTTTCTTTATTTTCATGACTATGTTCATTGTAGATTCTCACTGAAGGCAACAAAACTATGAATGAACACATGAAATATATGAAAAGAGTGTGAAATAAGTCAAAACTTGCTTTATATTTTAGATTCTTCAAAATAGCCACCCTTTGCTTTGATTACTGCTTTGCACACACTTGGCATTCTCTTCATGAGCTTCATGAGGTAGAACCTGAAATGGTTTCACTTCACAGTTGTGCCTTGTCAAGGTTAATTTGTGGAATTTCTTGCCTTCTTAATGAGGTTGGGACCATCAGTTGTGTTGTGCAGAAGTCAGGTTGGTACACAGTTGACAGCCCTACTTGACAGCTGTTAGAATCCATATTATGGGAGTCCGGAAAACTGCAAAAACTTTGAAAACCATCAAGCACTACGATAAAACTGGCTCTCATGAGAACTGCCCCAGGAAAGAAAGATCAAGAGTCACCTCTGCTGCTGAGAATGAGTTCATGCCTTAAGATGACATGTTGTGAACTGGCCTGCTCAATCACCAGATCTAAATCCAATTGAAAATCTGTGGAAAATCATCAAACGCAAAATGGAGAACCACAAGTCCAAAAACAAAGCAAATTTCTTTGAATTAGTGCAACAGGAATGGACTGCTGTGACAGCAGAACAATGTTAGAAGCTGGTGGAAAGAATGCCAAGACACATGGCTGCAGTCATCAGAAACAATGGTTATGCAATCAAGTAGTAACTCCTGTGTGGATCATGGGACTAAAAGAGACAGAAAAGAAAACATGGAATACCTAAAATCACTGTTTTTGGGAGTACAATGCCATAGCTATTGATGTAAGGACTGAAGTGATTTTGGTTATTATCAAGAAAACCATCAAAAATGGCTAGATTTCAGCTCTGAAATTAAACTCTTATGAGCTATTTTTTCTTGTTATCATTATATTTGTCCAAACAAATGTGCCTTTAGTTGTACCAGACATTAAAATGAACAAGAAATTGAAGAAAACAAGGGTGGTCTAATCATTTTTCCATGACTATATATGGATGGACAAAAAAGAAGTCAGGGACTGTAGATAGTAGCTTTGTTGGTGAAAGCTAAACTCTAAATGCAGGCTGCAGCTTCACACTATAGCACTAGATAATGACACAAGAAAGCATTAATGGGACAAAATGACAGGAGCGAGAAAAGCAACAGGAGATTCACTACAGACCATCCATTCCAGAGAGGGCCCTTTGGACGAGCACAGCTCATTTGATCTAATAGCCACTGTTTAAAGTCTTTACAAAGTGGTTCATCAGCAAACACACTGTGACCTGTAGGTGCATCACTGAAGAGCCACTGACCACTATTTGTCATTTGTTTGTGTGTTTGATTATTATCCACACACACACAGAGAGAGAGAGTCGTGTTTCAGTCACTGCTGAGGACATGACATTGACCTACATTCATTTCTTGGAGACTTACCCCAAACCAAACCATAAACACCACTTATCCCCACAGTGTGACTGCATAAACAGATTTATGTCCCCACAACATGAGTAATACAAGTTCACAGACAGACAGGGAGAGAGAGAGAGACATGGTGTGTGTTCACTGTACTGTCCAGGGCTGACGTCATTATAAAAGCCACAGGACCCCAGTGACCACTAAGGGGCGCTGTAGTTCACACTTTTTTCTCCCCTCTCACATCTTTGAACCGCACTGTTATTTGGATGCCACAACTTGGTGTTTGTTTTGTCAGGGAGGCAATTAAAGCCAATTTCAACCAATTTAATTAGATTGATTTGAATAATTGCTTTGAAAGGCATTGTACATCCCTTCATCACCGCAAATCCAGGATTAGGAGCATTCACATGATTTACATACTTTAACTCGCGTCTAATTTAGTAGACCTCAGGAAGCAATGATCAAAGATAAGTCTAAACACATACCCTTTCATCATTTTGTTTTTATGTTGCAGGTTGTTGCGCGTGTGCGTGTGTGTTTTGTGTGTTTTGTTTTTTTCCTTCTAATCGAGCAAGATAAGTTTACAACCACGAACAATGGATTCATGTTAAGTGTGTGGGGGTCCAGGAAGGTCAGTTAGGAGCAGAGTGGGAGCACTGTTGCACAGCAGATGCATAATAATGTGAAGGTCAACAAGATACTCATCATGCTCAGTAAAATGTAGCACCTAAAGGGGCCCCAGCAATCCATTATTAGTTGCATGTATACAATGGTGAACAGTGATCAAACCAAGTGTAAATCCACCCAAGGCTAACGGAGCAAGAGGTGAAGGAGAAACAGAGAGCGAAAGGGATAAATATAGGAGGGTGGGGCTGCAGATTAATTGCTGACAAAAAGGACGCATGACCTAGACAAATGAGGAAGTGCAAGGTCTGGCGAGTTGGGGAGGAGGCTGCTCAACCCAGTTGCGGGTCTGTAGGCCACTCGCCCCCCAGCACAGCTTTCCTCCTTCAGACACATGATTCTACACACTGCTAAGTGAAGGCAGACTACAAGCTCTCCTCCCCCCCAGGAGCCGCTGATAGGATGATAATGGAGCATTCCTTGGAGCTGTTTTCTCATTCATGGTAGCTGTGACAAGGGAGGAACATGCTTTTTTCCACTGGGGGCAGCTAGCTCTTTCAGCTGAGATCCCTGGCATGTAACCTGAGATTTGCACACAATGCTCTCCTCTTTCTCGAATCCTCTTATGTGTGTGCTGTGGATATGAGACGGATACCTACCTGTCTGTCTGAGCTGTTGTTCTTTTATTCCAGCTGTACAGGATGGCGTGGCGCAACATCAAAGTTTCCCAGTGTACAAAGGAAATGCATAATTATTGCAAAGTGATAGCGGATTTCTGCTGCAGGTTTCTCTCTGGACTGTGTTTATTAAAATCAAATCGTTCAAAAAGGAAAACACACAAACACACACACTTCTTCACATGTCTAACAGCATCTGAGATGTTGATGTTTACACTGAGCTCATGAAATTCACTTTAACTCGACACAGAATAACTGCAAGAATGTCTGGATTTGTCCAGCACTCTGTAATCACAAAGGAATGTCCTGAGACATTTCTGCTTTTCCTCTACAAGACCCCTCTTTTCCCACGGCTCGTCCAGGTCTTGAGAATCTGTTTCCTCTCTCTCTCTCTCCCCCTTCCTCCCTCTCTCTCTGGCTCTCCTTCTCTCTCTGTTTGTGGAGACACATGAATGCCACAAAGGCCAGTTTAAAGGAGGACTACAATACAAGCTCAGTGTCTTCAAGAGCACAAAGAGCAAGAGTCTGTGCCTTTAGAGAAAGGAGAGAGCATCCAGGATAAGGTTTTGAGTTATTTCCAGTGTAAATCAAAAGTAGGATTCTTAGAAGCAAGTGAACTTACTAAGCACACATTGTAAGTTGTTGTCCCAGGAGAATTTCCTATTTTGTGTTCCTCTTAGAAACCCTCTCACCGAGTAGTTTTTTTAATGCTCGGAAATTGTGAAATGCCACAAACTTAAGGCTAAATATGGCCAAAGACTGAGTTCAGATTTAAGCTTACAGTGCAGTATCTCTGTCAGTGGTGATCTCATGGTAACTTGAGAACAGACAGACAATCATGTTTATGTTTTCATTATGAGGAAGTGTTTGTCCATTTGATGTTTTGTGTGAGGCCGTATTTAAAGTGGCTCCTCTAAACACAAGACTTACAGACATACATCCGAACAGATCAGTAACAATGAGGAAAATACAAGGCCACATGTGTTAACACTTTAGGTCACATGTTTGAGGGGCACCATCTAAAATGCTGGTGAGCTATTTGCAGACACTCTTCTCTCACCATAGATTTGCTCTGTTCCAACAAGCAAGTCCACGCGTGTTAAAGTCACACAAATGCGTAAAAAAAGTCATTCATTGAAGAGAAGGAGCCCATTTTTCAATCAGTGACTCTTAGCAAAGCAGTGTTTCACCCCACACAGACGCTAAAAGGCTCCTCCAAGGATTCAGAGAACATTTGTTGGTCTTAATGTTCCCCAGACACAAAGTGACATCTGCCTCCCTCCCTGCATGCCTGCTGCTCTTTGTTCAGAAGAGCACCGAGGGGAGAGCACATTGAAGGCAAAGATGATGTCACCATTGTGATCATTACTGTGCTGTGTGGTGCCCTATTTTTGACCAGGCGTCACTGAGGGCAGGCCAGAATGTCTGCCTGCACACTGCCAGGAGGAACAGTGGCCTGCCAGTGTTAATTAACACCAGAGCCTGTTTTCATCCACCCTAAAACCGTCTTAAGACCACCCCCACAGGCCCACCTAGGTCTGGGTGCAGATGCTTGTCAGCAAATACGTAATTTGCACAATTTGATGAAGGTTTATGGATGTCTTCTCAACCACGTGGTCCTTTGTTTGTTTGTTTTTCAAGTTAGTTTTTGTTTCTTTTCCCTGACTCGACATTACAACCAGTTATTCATCCAATATCTCCTGAATATCCCTTTTATTACGGTCAGACATGGACTTACATCTACTCTCATACATGCATGCATTTCTTGCTCATTTACCTTTACTAACTTCAAACCTTAATTCTATATTTATTGTTATTCAGGAACTAAACACTCGTCCCGCCTACATGTCTGCTGAATAATTTATCCCGAGACTGTTGATTATGAAAATATTACAAATCCACACTGTCAGAGAGAGAAACTGCATCACCGAATAAGCATAAATTTAGTTTGAATTCAACTCATTCTAAAGGTTAAATTGACACGCAAAGAGCTTGTGAATTGTGTTGTAACTATAAAGTAGATTATTATTACTCACCAAACCTGACTTTCATTTCCAAGCTATGATGTTCTCTCTGACTCCTCCATACTTCAAGGTTCACTGACCAGCTTTTATTCATAGTGAAACTTTCAGACGCGCAGGTGTGACAGTTTGACTGGCAGATGTTATCACCTTTTTGACGTCAGCATTCCAGACTTTTTCATTTTTGGGAACCTAGACAATATAGTTGTCTTGGTTTTTATAAAGCATGCTGAAGCATTATTGTAGCTTCTGTAATGCATCTGCATTTTATAAAGAAATCAGATTCCCCACAAGGATCTGAGAAGTTCCCAGTTGAAAGGAAAATAAAGACTCACTTCCTGATTTTGCGATTGAAACTAATTCTCAGTAATTTCTTGGTCACTAACTGCATTCTGAGTTTCACAGCATCAGTAGTGAGCTGTGGGAAAGTTGAAGATTTGAGTAGGCTGTAGGGCACTGTGAAGAGGTGTATTTTTAAACACAACATCTTCGTTTCTTGGATGAATCCTCTAAAACAGTGAGCAATCAGGCTTGGAGGCAAATATCAGTGCGTGATGCAGATAAACCGCGCTTTTATTACTTTGAGGCATTAATGATTTTCTTACAGAGAGATCCTGAGAAATTTAAAATCACTCTGGTATAAAATGTCCTTAAAAATATGAAGAAATCAAACCGGGTTGTGTATTATCTGCTGTATGTTAAACACACAAATTCAGATTTCTGTGAATGAATTAATAAGATACACAATGAAGCTGTCCTATTATATCTGATTAGACCTTATAATTCCCATTTCAACAATTTCTTACAAGCTTTCTTACTGATATTTTCACATTTTATTATGAAATGTTTTTGCTTATTACATAAGAATGACCTAAAATGACTAAATATACACATAAACACAGGATCCTGAGGGGGAAAAATGGTTCCATGTAAACATTAAAAAGTTGGGGTGGGAGGGATCACATATTTCAATGCTCCATACAGTACAATGAAGTTTGATATATATATTTTTAAAAGTCTTTTTTTCTGTATTTACTGATTAAATGCAGCACTGATGCTGACCACCAATATGCAGGCGAACATTACGTCTGCACAGGGGGGGCTTTGTTCATACATTTTATACTAGCTCTTAGGGTTTATACGGAGTTCAAACACACACCTAGAATGAATATGAAAGCTTGTTCAATAGATGGATTTTTGATGGCCTTGACACACAGTACCTGAAAATAGCTCATATGGTATGCGTGGGCATTTTTTATGCATTTAAATGAGACTTTAAGGTCTATAATTAGACCATGGGTAGCATTCTGATGGAAAATATTTGCACCAATTTCATGTTGGACATGTTTGCTTTGTGCTTTCATTTGTAGATAATAAAGGCTACAAATAGCTATGGGAATTAACGCTGAGAACAAACCAAAGCTGAATTCACCTTACGCAAATGTATACCCTCAAAGGCTTTTTTCATAGTATCCCCTTCAAAATACACACAGAAGCATTTTGTGTTAAGTATGACGTGCTTCACTTGTGGTCATGTGTGGGTGTGAAAAACACTTCGGGAAGCTTATGCAATTATTTAGGCATGAAAATATGTCAGGTCAGAGTAGTAGCAATTTTATTTCTGCTATATTTCATCCTGTAGCTACAGTACGAATATATGTCACAACAATATTTTTATATCGAAGCATTCCATTATCTTGATGTGTCTGAAGACATTTAAGAAAATGAAACACTTTCATATATTGTTCTCTTACTATGCTTGAACAAAACTCAGCCTGCTGTAATAACCGTAATCCCTCCACACAAACGCTCACTGCACTTTTATTTCATGTGTCTCTTTTCTATCTTATCAAACTGAATGTAAGAATAAGACAAACAAAGCTCTGCGAAGTTTTTCTTTTATTAAAACTAAACTTTCTTCAGCCGACAAGGAACTGATAAATTTCACAATTTTGAAAAAAACAATCTGAGACAGTTGGCTGTTTCAACATACTTGTGCAACTGTAGAGTCAGTTAGTAGACCCACTATGCACTCAAAACTGTCATTTTAATCATGATGACTGCAGGCCTTCCTTTTTTTATCTCTACGATTCACCAACTGTTTCTTCTTGCATGCATAATTTGAGCCAAAATCTTATTCAATAAAAGTGCTAAAGTCTCCCATATTAAATACTGATCATGTTGCACAAAGCATAGGTTCAGATTAGTTATGAGTCCCACTACAGACTAAATAACTGTATTGTTTTTACTTGCTTTGATCCAGATTTTCAGGAAACTCCGAGAAATCAAACTTGTCAGAGTCACTGCTTGAAAAGAAAAAAAACCCAAAGCATTCTGCCTGCAGAAACTCAACATTGTTAAATCTATGACTGATTTTGCCGACAATGTCTCTCAATATGAGCGGAGAGCCTCCAGTGGATTAGCATTTGAGTGGAATTTCATGAAAGGTAGCCTTACCTTTGCATTACAAATCACTTGTGGGTGACTTCAGTGGAATTACAATACATTTTTGACCATACATTATTCAAGGAATGTTTGTGGATTTCTAATAGACGGTGTAAACTTTGTCGCAAGTAAATTAAACATAAAACAAACTGTGTTACAAATGCACTAAAGTAATAACTACTATCACGCTTTCTATGTGGGTCAGAGAACAGAGAGGAAAGTAGTGAATTCTCAGCTACGATAATAGAACACAAAGTACGCCTGTCACTTATCCATCAATGTACACTCCACTGTCACAGATATAGCTATCTGCTGTGGACAGAAATCAAAGCTAAGTTATATGTAAACTATGATAAAGTAATGCGCTGAAGCTTGAAATTCCTTCAACTGTGAAAGTCATTTCCCTTGAAAAATCCCCTCATCTGTCACCAAAGGCAGAGAACAAGAGAAATTGCTCAGATGCAGAATGTAAGTAACATCACTTTTGCTGTCTGCATCTATTTTTCTCTCTTTGTGTCATTATTGCTCCAATGAATGCTGAAAATGTTGTACTACTTTATCTGAAGTTGATTAAATTATAAAACTAAGTGCACAGTTAACTGTAGTTAGCTGTATTTAACAGCAGGGCTCCTCCAGGGTGATATTCATATGGACTCAAAGGAAAATACTAGGTTGATTACCTTCGCTAAACCCCTGCACTTAGGCGCAGATTTAGCAAATGGAAAATCTGCTGACATTTTGTGTGGTGTGTGTACACACTGACGTGGGTAAAGATGTTTTTATTTGATTCAAGGTCATTTGGCTTTGCTCAGGTTGGGGTGACATTTGCTTGTGATCTCATTCTTCATGGAGAGATGCATCACTGTGGGACTGAGAGTTGTTTCTCCACTTTCCTGGCACAAATGACTCCTCATTCCCAGAAAAGCAACATACTAATGCTCTCTCTCTCTGTCTGTGTCTCCATCGGTCATACACTGACAACATGTGCACACAGACTGCATCTCCTCATTGAATGACAGTGTGAATGTACCTCATCAACGAATGAGTCACTCTACTACTCTGCTATTATGATGATTTCTCCCTTCTGTGTATTACATCATGCAACAGAGGGTTCTGCTCAGTTACATTCACCACAATAAACACCCTCCGAGTGCATTCATTTAAACTGTGCAGGGGTTTATCAGTCAACCTTACATGGAAAACATTATTTGCTGGATCTTCCAAATCACTTTTTATCCAGTTACTTCTGTATGCTTTAACTGAAAAAGTACAGGATTTTTCTGAGCTGACAGTGAATCACAAGTGTGACATTAGGATGGTTAAAAACAACAGTGTCGCAAAAACACTTGTAACATCCCTTAACCTGCTTCCTGTAAATGTCTCTGGAGTTGAAGGTCATGGATTAATGCATATTTCACGGTCACACTGATTCCCATATGCCATTAGGCGTAGTTAGACTTTCAGAAAATCTGTGATGAACCAGTAAGGGATAGCAGGATACTAATCAATAATAGTGTTCATCTGGCGTAATTGCTGAATTTTATGTCAGCGAGAGAATATGAATGTTACTTGAGGCACACCAGTATTCTACATATAGCAGCCACAAATTGGTCCCTTGTGCTTTAATCACACAGGCAGTTCAAATCATTGACTTTTCAAATCATTACATCTCACAAGGCATTGTGTTCAGGACTACTGATGTATTGAAAGGATGCAACAAAGAGGAGATACTACATGGATGGCAAGAATAATTACAGTCCGGTTGCAGAGTTCTTGCATTAATCCAAAACAAAAGATTAAATTAAACTCAACTATTATAGCAGTGTAAGATGTCGGAGGCAGAGAGGAACAATAGCGCTTGACTCATTCTATACAGCAGAACATTGTCTTAATTTAATTTATTGGGTGTTTATTTAATACTTATTATGTAGGGCACAACAATAAGTGATGGCTAATTCAATTGCATAAAAAGACATCCTTAGGCCACTTTTTCTTGTGTGTGAACACTATTTTAAGCTCCATTTATGGAGTTCAAATTAAACATCTTAGAGTTGCTGGAAGCTTCTTGTGTTAATGGAATCCCACATAGTGGATTGTGTGGGGAAGAGAGCAGATGAATCTGTATTCCTTGAATGTGTCTGGACAAAAATCAATAAATGCAAGCACAGCTCCTCGCTTCTGATGGCTGTCCCTGTCTTTGCATGGTGGACTAATAGAAAAATAATAATTAAATTTAAATCACCAGATTAATTTGTTTTCCATCAGTCTCAGGAGAGATCCTCTTTTTTTTTCCCTGTTTCTTTAGTGGCTCATTATACTTTCTAATCAAGACAAAAAAAGTCCCTCTTTTAGACAGACATGCTGTCTCCCTTCCCCCTTCTCTTCCCTGTGGTGTGCTTTCTCGCATTGCAGTCATTGTGCTGGCACTTATTATGTTACAAATGACCGAGGTACGGCAGGCATTCTCAGTGTGCATGCAAAGAGGGTCCACCCTTCTATGCTACCAGCGCCTTCTCCTAATGACGATGCTCAGAGTGCCCCCCGACGCCGCCCCATGCAGCCCCCCCCCTCCATTCCCGCCCCCATGTGCTCTCTTTAATGAAGATTCTCCAATGCAATTAAAAATCCTTGCTTCTTGCTGCTACTGTATGACAAACAGAGCCACTGTCATTCCTCATGGCCTGTCATTCCTGCTACAAGAGGCGGAGGAGATGGAGAAATACACCAGGGTGCCAGTGGCTAGAGAGACTGATAGAGAGGATTTTGTGTATATGTGTGTGTCTGCGTGTGTGTGTGTGTGTGTGTTCGTTTGAAGAAGAGCAAAAACCCCCCATCTCAACAGGTAATGGAAAGGGGCAGAGAGAAAAATCAATGACCAAAGAACATGGAGAGCAAGCTTATAAAATGGCTTTAACTGTGCGCCACAAGCTGAATAAGGGGCTTCGTGTCCGTCCATGCAAACTCTGATGATCACAAATGTTTCACCCGCTTTTCTTTCTTTATTAATTACACATTAAAAAAATGACAGATTTCTGAGTAACATTAGGGTGACACTTTTGGATGTTGTGACATAACAGCATAGAGAAAGAGAGAGAGAATGAGAAATCTGGATACATTTATGGTCATTTATAATGTTTATGAAGCATTAATATGAATGTGCCCGTAAACCAACACTCCATCACTCTGCTAACAATGAGTTCATTGTTGGTGTTTGATTTATGAGGTGTCTATAAAGTAACAGTGAACAGTTTGTTAATCCAGTATAATACCTGTTAAAATGGATACAACTAGTGGTGATGTGACATGCAGAGACACACCAGTTGGCTCGGGGGCTCCGTGACCCATCCTCATCCTCATCAGGGTGGGGCATATAAGAACAGTTGCCCACTCCATCTGCAAAAAAAAAAAAAAGCTCCCCAGCACCACCACCCCACCCCCTTGTTGTTTTCCAGTTGAATGAAATAATCTTCCCCCGTCTGGAAACCCAGTCTGGGTCAGAGGGCCTGCGTTCAGCCTGTTGCTTATTGTGTGTTCAGAAGAGGAGGTAAAGCATACAATTAGGCACAGATGGCTGTCTTTGCCAGGCAATGTATTGATCCTATCCCGAGGAAGAGCTGTCCCATTTCTGGGTTTTGTTTTTTCGGCAAATGCCTTGTAATTTGGAGCCCGATTTGTATTTGTTTGATCAGGTATCATCGCCGTTTGGTCAGTTATTAGTCGAAGACATGAGGATAGATAGATAGATAGATAGATAGATAGATAGATAGATAGATAGATAGATAGATAGATAGATAGATAGATAGATAGATAGATAGATATGGATGTGACAAAATGTCTTTTTAACTGTGTACTACATACATTAATGAATGACAATAAAGGTGAAGCTGAATTGAGATAGATAGATAGATGGAAAGCAATCAGTGTGTCCAGTGATGTTTTTTATTTATTGTAAATGTAATTATGCTATAGAGGTTATTGGAATGGGGGCAAACACAAACTAGATAGATAGATGATAGAGCTTTTTAAAAACTAAATCCAGTCTTCACTTTCAACTAGAGATTAAATAATTAGTCAAACAGACCAATCAATTAATCGACTGATTGAAAATTAATCAACGACTACCCCATTTAGAGGATTCTTTGATCATCACATCTTGAAAAAAAAAATTAAAAATGCCAAAACAAATCGTCTGCTTGCAGGTCATTCTTAGTAAGAAAAGCAACTTTATTCATATTGCATCCAAAAATAGGATTGTGCAACTTTTTAGATGTGATGCTTTTCTTTAAAAAAAAAAAAATCCAACCTACAATGTAATTATCATTCAAAAATGTGAAAAGTTAGGCTATTAAAAAGTTAAGGTATTTTTTTAACATAAAAAATAGAATTAAGGCTGTTTGTTTTATTTGCGTGTTTGCATTTGTTTACATCACCGTCCGATATGATGCCACCGTGAGCAACATGATAAATAAAGTTATCCTGCAGGAGCTGCGCAGCTTTAATGACAATGTCGCATTTTTAAAGTAATAACGGTCAATTACCAGCGCACACTGTATCCTCGCTTCTTCTTCTTTTTTTTTTTTACTACGGCCGCTGCACAAATAATAAGTTTTCTTTGTGTGGCAGTAGTGAGCTGACGTCAGGTCGGTTCCTTGAAGTGGAGCTGAATAAACCTTGAGAAGAGTCTCCTTCAATCTGCTGTTAGTAACTAACACACACACACACACTCACACACCGAGACTCAATTACTGCCCAATTCCCTTCTTTATCATTCGTCCCCGACCTCTTTCATAACCAAAACCGACCAAGGAGAAAAAAGAGGCGAGAAGGAAGAGCGATCCGAAGTGTTAGTTGAACTAAAAAAAAAAAAAAACTTAAAAAAAACCCACGCTGGAAATAAAGTAAAGTGTCGAAACTGAAAAAAGGTAAGTGTTTTATATTTCACTGGCTGCTGTTTTCGCCCCATCACAGAAAAAGAATAAGCGATGAGCTGCGTGGTAGCTTTGGCTTCGAGTTTTCTTCTTGTGTTTTCTGTTTTAAAAAGCTGCTTTGTATAGTTTCTTGCTTTCTCGTCGCGATGTATTTTGTTGAGTCGCCGTGTCCCGTAGTCGTTAACGGTACGTTTTGTGGAAGTTTTTACCTGTTTATTAGCGAAAAGAAGCCCAGTGTTTGTTCTTTACCTTCTTCTTCTGAGTGGTGACCTGATAGTAGGGAATCGTCTTTGTGTCCCTCTTTCCTTTCCTGTCTTTCGCTCGGTTCGTTTGATAACTTGTTTTATCGTCGAGGAATTTAACTTTTGGTGAGAAACGAGGGCTTGTCGGGTGTCGTTTGTTAACCGTGGAAATGTGCAGTTTTTTAATTTCTTTTTCTTCGGTGCGTATTTATCGGTGTAACCGTCAAGCTAGTAGGGGGGTTAGAACTACGATAGCACTGGACTGCCGTAGGTCCGTCCGTTAAAAGAAACGCATCCAGTTTTAACAAGTCCCTCGACGCGAAATCGCAAAAAAAAGGACGCAATTGGTGATAAATACATAAATATCCCCACCTTTTCGGTTTGGATTAACTTTTATGATATTGTTGTTGTTTTATTTATTCCGTTCCCCACAGCGGGTCAGTGTTGCTAGCCTGGCCAGCCTGCCGGGGCTTGAAGAGGGAGCTCTGCTGTCGCGGTCGCTTCCTCAAACCGAGCAGGCGAAGCTAGCAAGCAGCAGCAGCCCGCTTGGCCGAGTTGTTGAAATTTATCCCTTTGTGTATATTACAATATCCTCCATTTCCCCCCCACCCCTGCCCCTTCCAAAACAACAAGCCTCTCGCCATCTTGGTTGTTTTAAAATTCGTCCCTCAAGCACCCCTTTTACCTTTTTCTCCCCCCTTCTCTCTCTTCTTCTTCTCTCGCACATACAACACACGGGCTACTTTAAAAGGAAATGGATCCACGTTTTTTTCTCTCTTTCTCAAGTTTTACCAAAAGTTTTAGACTTGTTCGAGAGAGGGGGGAAAAACAACAACATTGAGACGGTGGTTCGCGTCCCGTGTGTGGTTGTCGGGGGGATTTTTTTTTTCTTAGATTGTGTTTCAAAGAGGGATGTTTGTGGTCGCTTTAAAAAAAAAGAGCAAATATAAAGTGACGTGTTATATGTCAGGATTGTGTGCTTTTTTCAGAAGAGAAAGAGAGACAGGTGGTCATGAGTGGATGCAGATAAAGAGGCATTTTTGTGCTATTTTAAGCCAATATTGTTGGTAAATGTTGCAACTAAACATGAATGAATGAATGAATGAATGAATGAAGGAAGGAGGAGTGAAGGAAGGAAGGAAGGATATTAGGCCTAATTAGTGAGATTCGTTTTAAAGGGGGAACAGTTGAAATGGAATTTAACTGCATGTCACTGCCAAATAACAGTGATTAGACACCCTTTGAATTGCAAAAGTTGTTGGAGATAATGGAATTGTGAGAAGTTTGCCACCCTTTAACGAAACATTCATTGGTAATTGGTGAAATTGTTGGGTTTATGCAAAGTTGAGTCAATGTATGACGGATGGCTTTGCCAGATTGACAAGTTTTAAAACGTGCAGCTCCTCACGTGCATCGCTCTCATCATTACGTGCACAGCTTGGATCACCCCTGGCTGAGCTGTGATACTTGTTTTCAACAGTTTAGACAGGAGACTGGGAAAGAAAAAAGAACGGTGCCCCTCATTTAATTTCTGCCGCGAAAAAGGTGTTATTTTTTTTAGCTCACATGTATGTGCTCTATCCCTCACAGTTGCAATTTTGATCTCACTTCCCTCCCCGTGTCCCGTAAGCAGTTTAAGAAAGAGGAGGGGAAAAGAAAACAAACTGAACAAATGCTTTGAAATGGAAAATCTGATCATTTCACCTCCCACCTCTTTTGTTTGCCCGTTTATTGCTGCAAAGCTGGAGTGCAGAGGAGCAGATGTTTAGCCAAACATGAAGGCGCGGTGCCTCTGTCCTTATGGGGATGGCTCTCCCTCCTCTCACTGCTGATGCATCGACATGACAGCTGCTTGATTTCATGGAGCTGCTAAGAAGCCATTAGTGGTATCAGTGAATTGAAACGGAACAGTGTCTCCCAGTTTCTAGCACTATTACAACTGTCTATTGTTAGCGTCATTTTGTGCAGATTTGTTTGAATATGTGTGCGCTTGTACGTGCACTCGTGTGAATGCGTGTGTGTGTGCGCGCGCGCGCAAGTGCTGCAGCTGAACATATAAACCGACAAGAAGTGCTAATATATTTGTGCAGTGTGTTTTCCCATAATTTGAGAGAGAGTGAGCAAGAGCTGAAGTGAAAAAAGGGGAACAAATCTGTCAGAGTTTGTTTGCCATGTTGGTTGGAAATGAAAGCACACTGTGCTACCTCAAGCACACTCAAATCAGAGATGTCTCTCCTTGCCAGGCCAAGAAAAAAAAGTCAACTCTAGACTGGAGTTTTATTCTGTCTCTGCTTCTCTTTTTCCTCTCTCAAATTGGAACTGTTGTTTTTGAAGAGATAAAGGAGGACTTCCGCTTGACTTGAACATTCAGGAATTAAGGATAGACATAGTTAAGCCCTATTTGCATGTCTACCAAAGTCACAGCAAACGGTTGCTATTGACTAAGCTGATTAGGTGAAATTAGGTTCACGAGCTCTGTGTCTGGGGGTGCTGAATCTGACAGAACTTGGACAGCTTTTGAGAAGACAATCCCATGTGCACACAAGGCTGTATTCTCTATAATCCTTTGCTATTGAATATGGGGCTATCTTCCTTTTTTTGAGAAGAAACCCATAGTTTGTGTTCCACTGAAAATGAAGTGAAGTGAGATTTATTAGGTGTGCATGATATATTGATCAAGTCATCAGTATGAGACAGCGCTTGCTTAAAAATGTATTATGATGTCATTTCGTTTTGGCATCAAAAACATGTTCAGTGTATAGGTCGTGTGAATGATATACCAGATAATTACAAATTCATAAGTATGCATAAGTGATTTTCACTATTACACACTATGTCTCTAAAACGTGACACTAGCTAGCTGCCTTTGAAGCTCCAAAGCTAATTTACTGGTTTTTCTTATGTGTTTAAAAACTTTTGTCATGACTATATAGAGCTCAGTCAGTTACACAGTGTGATATTCCTTTAAACTCTTGGCATTTGTGGCAAACATGCAGCAGTCGACACTGGGGTTGTCCTGCTATGAACAGAAAAATTGCAAGTGCAAAGTAAATCCTGTATCATAATATACAAAACGTGTGCCCATCCCCTTGTTTGGCTGCAGAAACCTTAAACCTGAGCTGTAATGTCTTCAGTCAGGACAGAAAATGACATATGCACATGCATATTTGTGGCAGTACTGGCAAAAATGAGCATGATTTCAGTATTGCATTTTCTTTACAGTGACTTTGTTGCTGATTAAGCGTATCACTGATTATAGGGCTCAACCCTGAGCTACAGTATGTTGTGTATCTTCTATGAGACAAGATATGTCATGATATGGCTGATGTGTCCTTTAGGAATGGTGGCAAAGGGCTAGATTGATAATGACAGAGAAATTAAACTTTTGCCTTACAATGCACATGCAAATGTATATACCTAAGATACATTTTATGGTCTATATAAAGTGCTTGAGTGTCAGTCTGTGAATAACTCCCAAGCTAAATATTTCATGGCATTGATGTCAGTGTGTTATATTTAGTCAGAGATTAATAAGACCTCCAAACAATCTATTGATAATAATGGCCATCTGGGAGCCCTGTCAAATCTCTGCATGCTAGTGCTGACACAGAGCTGTGAAGTTCAGGGAGGAAGTAGAGGTCTGTTCTGTGTTAACCAAAATCATTCAAAAACTAATGTTAGGCTGGTCACATTTTCTTCCTCCTCTTCGGTCCATTATTAGCATATGAATGTTCAAACATACACAAACAAAAAACAATAATGACAGATGAAATAATGTTACTGAGAAATTGAGGACTTTAACAAATGTTTTCGACGTAGACATTAATCCTATAAGGGCTAATGGTCTTTTGAGGAGAAGTCACATTTTAGCAAAAGCCCTAAAAGCCTCCAGGCATTAGATTGATAATGCGTCTTATTGTTACAGATCAAATTGGCACTGCTGTGTCTTGGTCTACTGGTTTGTGCTGTGTGCTGCAGGCAGCTCCCTTATTGATACGTGTTTACATGGCCTTGCAGGTTAATGTCCTCTCAGCTGGAAAGTTGGTTAGCTCTCAGATGATCTACCTAACCTTATGTTACCCTGCTATTTTGGTAACACTGCATGTTCACTGAATGTCCTGATAATCATCAGGGCACACAAATAATTGTCTAAAGTGCATGCTTGGTGACAGCTGCCTTAAATGCGAGCCTTTTCAAAAAACTGTGGACATCTTTGACCGGAGTTGTCTGTATCCATCCGTATGGCGAGAAAATGCGTCTGCGTTTTGAAAATTAAGCTAATGAGATAGGGCACATATGCCTCCTGTTGTAGAAACAAGAAAACAATATCAGCTGTTAATTAAGACCAAACAAATCGACACCCATTTCAGTTTTCTCTGCATTTCTGTGTGGATTACATATGGTGGATTAATTACCAAACAATAAGCAGTGTAAAGTGCAAGTGGGTCACCCCGTGTTGACTTTCAGGAGACAGAAGACAGAGCGGCCAAATTTGGGAGGGAAAGGCGATAAGCTGCTTCTTTGCTGTTCGTCCCCTGGGCCTCTATTTATCATTCAATGTGAGAATTTCCTTGATGAAAGTCAAGGTTGTTTGTGCATGCTCTGTCTCGTTGGGATGCCTGTTTTTCCACCAGCAAGGTGAAAAGGTTGATTTTCCCCTCCAAAGAGATGCCTTGTTTGGAAAGTCCAGGCTAGTTTCTTTTAATGAAGTCTCAAAAGGTCCTGATGATTTTTCCACTTCAGGGCTGTTTTTGTTTTGTACATTAGTGTGGAGGTGAAAATACAGATGTACCTCATGTTTTGTGGAGCCGTAGAACAGCAAGCATGCAAGTCCTCATAATTCACTGTTTGTCTCTGTCACTTATTCATGTGGTAAAGACACAGCAAAGAAGGTTATCACTTTATGTGAGCTGAAAGCATCCATTTAATGTGGCCTTTATAAAACAGAGTGACAAAAAAAACCCCAAAAAACATGGCAACATTATGAAAGCATTTATTTTCTTGAAAAGAAATCACATTTGGCTTCGTGAAATAGAGACATTCAGGGTCTCTTAGCATTAGCTGAACTTGGCCAGATTGGAACAGCGTAAACATGATGGGATTTTATTTTCATGACAAAGCCACGCAAAGATGTTTTCTGTCATTTTCTCCCATCCATATCCATCTTGTCTATGTTCTCAACATTTTGTTTCAACAGCAACTTGATTGTGGAATTGGCAGTGATGTCTAGAAAGCTTGCTATTTAGTTTGATGTTTACCACACCTTGACATTCTCAATCTGTAGCAGGGGGCCTGTATTTACACATTTCTCTAGCGTTCTCCCATGCTGACTGCGCTCAGATGGGGAAAACTGGGAGTGGAAAAGAAATAGGAAGAAGGTTTTGGATGTCGGAATGGGAATGATATTGGTTTCTCTATTGGTGTGCCTCCTGGGTCAGTGGGGTTCTTGATGATACTATAGAATAGCTTGTAGCAGGCAGGGGAGCTGTGAGCCTCGGTGGGTGTTAAGATGCACGTAAACACACACACGCACAAGCATCCTGACATACACACACTTGCTGTCAGAACGCAGGCATTTATGCATAGGGACAGGACGCACACACACTCACATGCTCACAGGCGTATACACACAAATGCATGAGATTGTGCCTCGACAGCCCCCATTTATTGATCTTCTTCAGCATTTAAAATCTGGTCACTGCTGCCACAAAGGCTTTTTATTTTAGCTGTGCTGGCAAAGCCTGCTCCGAGCTAAGCCAGAATTTAAAATATTTAACTCCTACGTAACGCCATGAGAAATGACAGGGATAGAGAAAAACAAATAGGAAAGCAGTTTTGAGCCATGCCATAGCTATATGTGTATTTGTTCAGAACAACGTTTTATGTAAAACACACTGATACAATCAGCTCTCACTGTGTAGACTGTGTAAGGCGCTGTGGTTTGGAGTAGAAATCTGCATATACAGCACCTTTTCCTTCATAAAGGTTTTTGTGATTTGAATAGCATTCTGCAGAAAAAAGTTGCAGAAAAGAAGTGGGCATTGACTCTGAATCTGACATAACTTAGAACTGACCTACATGGCCTCACCTTGTTAGTGGTGCAGGCTGAAAATGCAAGCAGTCTTTGGATTAGTCATTACTGGACCTGGGACAAGCTGCTGTTTTTAGCATTTTAAGGTTAAAAAGGGATAGTCATGTGTAGAGAAGCAACTCAACGATGTCTAATCTGCAGAATCCCTATAGCACGCACTCTTACATTAACTGTTATCGCTAAGTATAGCGCGTTTCTCTTTCTCTGTTATTACTGCACAGAAGTATTTTAAAAAAAATGATTTCCCCTTTTTCTTCTTAGGAAATTGTCACAGTGTTCAGTTAGTCCCAGGTGATGTGGAGGAAATGATCTGACTAGCACCGTTCGCACTACATTTCGAAATAATTTGTCTCGAAAAGGTCAAAGCACATTTCAGTGATTTCAAAACGCTCTTACGTTGTAGTGAAAATTTATGTTGCATTAACAGCACTTATTAAAAACAGCACCAGGCAGCCAAATCACATGGGTTTCCTCATCCCGTTGAACCTGCTGCTGCTGCTGTTGTTGTTTTTCTCTTGTCCAGCTATGAAAGCCTAGCCCTGCTCGGTCTGTGGCATTGTCCCGCTTTCCCTCTCTCCGTCTGTCTCTCTCTCCCTCTGTCTGTCTGTCTCTCTCTCTCCCGCTTGTGCACTCTCTTTCTGAACGATGACACTGAGAGACAGCTGTAACGTGAGACGCCTCTCGATCCTGGCAGGGGCTTCGAAAGCCGAGGCAGAAGGGAGGGAGAGGGCCTTTATCTGAGACTGGGGGCGCTGACCTCCCTCATTCCCCTTCTCCTTTTCTCCTCCTTTCTCTCCCCTGTCTCTGCGTCTGCTATCCTCCCCCCACCAACAGAAGCCAAGACTGCACTCTTTAAAAAAGTGTAATGAGAAAACACTGTCTCCCCACAGAAACCTGATGAATGAAGCGGCGTGTGTTGTTCCTGTTTACACCATTGAAAGCTCCATGTTGCTTTTAGCCTCCCTCCATCTTTAGTCTGTGCTGGATGGATAAATTGTGTCGTCAAAGATTCACGGAATATAGTGAGTGATGTTTGACTGACTTGTGTATGTGATCTGTAGAAGGCCATGTTTTGTGTGTGTGTGTGTGTGTGTGTGTGTGTGTGTGTGTGTGTGTGTGTGTGTGTGTGTGTGTGTGTGTGTGGATGTAGATGGAAACATCCACACATCCCCTGGACTCTAGGCTATGGCTGCTAAATCCTCTGTGAGAGCTCCCGTGTGTAATCCAAACATTTAGAGCTAATTTAAGCATGCAAGCAGGAGCAGCATCCTTTAGGAAACAACAACTCTCTCTCTCTCTCCATCCTCCACTGTGTGTGTGTGTGTGTGTCTGTGCATGTGTGTATTACTCATGTGTTTGTGTGTGCATGTCTTGTTGTCGCTGGAGGGAAATGAAAGCACTCAATCACTCACCTGTCAGAGTACTTCAAAATCTGTCCATAACACACAACCACACACACACACGCACACACACACACAGGGACACACATGGACACATATGTGCATACACACTTACCCCTGAGGGTTTGACAGGACTGGCCCTTTATTGACTCCCTTGATCAAGGAGACAGCAGATCCATTTAATAGAAGCTCCACACACACAGGCACTGAAATCAAAGTGGATTCACATCTGCTCTCCACACAGCTCCACTGTATCCTTTTCCCCTTGTACAACAGAGCTGGTAGTCATTTAAAATTGTGGCTTTGTCGGGTGTTGAATTAAATTTTGAAAGCCAACACTAATGGCTCATAATGTTTTTCATTCCAAGATAGGCCAACGGTTTCCCTGTCGTAGTTGCGGTGTCGTTGCTAGCTCTGATTTGCGTCTCTGACACATTTTGTGTCGTCGTAGTCATGTCATGATACAAGCCCAGTCTAGGTTATAGGCATGTTCCGTTGGCCCTGGCCCCTGTGCTCCCCAGTTGGCCATGTTTTGTGCTGAGTGTTTTGGAAGGCCAGTTAGCCAAGAGAGTGCTGGGAGGAGATGTGACAGCTGTGTTGGTCACGGCTACTATGACCTTCACACGTCATCTTGATGGATCATCAAGGCTGTAACGATACGCTAAACCTGTTGTGTAGGCCTGTGCTCGCCTGATTATCCACTGGTGATGATCTGGTCCCATACTGTACTGATAGCGATATCAAAATGCAACTGTGGACAATCACCGGCGAGGCCAGGGCGACTGCATAACCGAATGAGATTTGTCTTGCAAAAGGAAAAAGCAAGAAATGGAAGTGGATTGCCTAATGCAGCAATGGGCTCTCTGCCATTAGGAGAGAAGTTATCATTGCAACACAAAAACATGCATACAAACACAGACCAAAAAGGAGCACACAATCAAGTCTGGTGTTTTATGTATATATATATATATATTCTACCTCTCACAAATGGGTTGCACTAATGTTCTGAGCTTTTCTCCAGTCTCAAAGCGTTTTACTTCAGTGTGTGGTGTAACCTGTTCCCTTGAGATGGCACTTGCTCCATCAAGTCAAGGAAGAAATCATTTAGTGGAATGACAAACACACATATATTCACACACTCTCTCTCTCTCACACACACACACACACACACACACACACAGCACCAGGAGGCTGGAGGGATTTGAATTGCACTTAGACAAACGTTTCTCACACAAGTTCTTTATTCCTCCGCTCGCTCCCTTCCCTGCCCTGAACATACACTTACTCACATACAAAAGTACTCGCACAGAGATTCCATTTTGTCAGCTTTCAGCCCCAGATCATGTAACGATAAAAGATGCTGCCCTGCAGTTAAACACTGCCAGTAAATCACAGGGCAAAGAAAGCTGGGAGAAGCACTTATTTTTAAGCAGCATGAGAGACCACACTGGGGAGGAGGAGGGGGAGGGAAGGGGTTGAGGCAGATAGGGTAAGACAGAGAGAGAGAGAGAGAGAGAGAGGAAGAGAGAGCTTCTTTGTGCACTGTGTACTGGCATTGTGTGTGATGAAGAGATGAATCACTGCTATTTAGGGATTGGTTTCCTGCAACTGATTGTGTGACGACTCGGTGGCGGACAGACTGTCAAGACTTGCCTGTTTTGTTCTGGGGGCTTCAGGAAAATGTCTGCGGCCAAGTCTCACTAACTCACTCCCACAGGGCCCGGTGTGCCAGAGATCAGCAGAGACAACAGAGACAAACACCTCACCAGTGTCGCTCTTCTAACAGGGCATGAAATATTAAAAAGCAAGGGATTTTAGGCCAATCTCAATATGTATATTTTCAGAGTACACTTGTTTTCCATGCTCGAAAACCAACAGAATTTTTTTGTTAAAAAAAGGCTCTCATGAAACATGGTGTGGCACCTTTCTTTCTTTCTTTCTTTCTTTCTTTCTTTCTTTCTTTCTTCACAAAAGTCTGACTCTTGTATTTAACCCTGTGCAGATGCCTGTGAGCTTCTGTATGAATCCTAAAGCAAAGTCAACATCTGTTTGGCTGAGGCAAAGGAGGTAGATTAGGGAGATCAAACAATTCAGAGAGAGTCGGTTGAGTTCGGTTGTTCACTGTCCGTGTGCAAGCACGCCTGGAGTGTAAATGCAGGTAAGTATAACTTTGCAGATAGTTCCTGGTTTTTGTTTGTTTTTGGCCTTTTAAGTTAATTAGATGGAAATTACTAAGTAGTGACGGGTATTCACTGTGTTACTCAAAAAGTTATACATTCACTACTGTAACTTAGGGCAGTAATATGTTGGATCAAAAAGCTACTTTTGCAACTTATATCACTTTAAAGAACATGAATACAGGGAATTCTTTTTCCTTGTGTGATAATTTGATCTTTTCCATTTTATTCCTATTAAATATTTATTGATTTGGAAGTTTCATATATCATATTTTAACTAAACAATTATTTTACTAATTTAAGTGTTTGGATTGTCACATGGACAGAATAAGTCATCTTGAATATTTAAATGACAATTTATTACTTCTTTTTGATATTTTATATGCGAAATATCACAGAAAAAGATTAATCAGTGATGAAAATAATTGTAAGTTGCAGCTGATGTGATTTATGCAGACATTACGGTTCAGTAAAACTTCAGGTGTTAAGTCTCAGGAAGGAAGTGTGTCAGTTTTTGATATTTTATCCATCTGCTATTGATGTAAAACTGGTAAGATCTTACAGTAAAATGAGGTTAATAGACTAACAGCCTGATTCTCAGTCAGGCAAATGATGGCAGACAGCACTGGCTTTCTTATCCAGTGTAATTCACCTGCCTCGTGGCTGGGAAATCATTTTCTGTGCTGAAGTCCTGTGAGCAGAGATCCTTTAATCATCCACTAATAGGCCTTTATGAAAAAGCTGAAGATGAATTCAGCCTACCTGGCTCTCTGTTATCATTATCACTGCGATGACTTATCAAAGTATTTGTGTGTGCCTGCAGTTTGTGCATGTGTGTGTTTGTCTGTCAGCGCAAGAGGGTAGATAATGAAGGGAACCATTACAGTTCGATCAGTTCGGTTATTATAAACACAGTCAGTCGAGGTGAATCCTGTTCAGTGATGAATGTGGCTGTAATGACAGATACGTGTAGCATTATGTGCCACAGACTTTGATATGACTGGAGGGCATCTGGGAAGACAAAATCACTTAGGCTTACAATACACCTTTCTTTTTTTTTTTACCATGGCACTCATTTCAACAAGTGACATTTACTGAAATGACTACAACTCTCCAGGAAAAACAGCAACTTTTTAAAACAGAAATATATCATTGTAATATCTGACCACATCCGTGCTGATGAAGCATCCACTAGACTTGATTTTGTTGCTGCTGACCAGATGGATGTGTTTACTGACAACAAAACCTTGTTAGATAGCTACCCACACATGCTGCAACACTGCTTGTGCGCTTGTGTGTCTGGAAATGCCTGTAAGACTCTGCTTGACTGTGTCTGAGTGTGTGAGGAGGCTTGAAGTTAGTAGGTGCTGTATTTTGATACCACCTCACCATGCCGACACAAGTTGTAACCGACATTCCAGCTGAACATTCTTCTTCAGGTGTTATTTATATTGAGGAATAAGTTACATCAGCAGAAATGAAAGTTGTAAAATCCGTGTTTGCTCGCTGTTGTGTGATATACAAAGCAGGGTGGTGTCTGTTATGGTGAGCTGCTTAGATTAAGCTCAGGCTGTAAGTGCACAGGAGGGCCTTAGAGACAATGCATGAGAGATGGGCGTGAGAACGCTGGTAAGGCTTGGTTCTCTGCAAGAACTGTCTTGTGTTTAGGGAAAATATCCTCGCACTCAAAGCTCCAATGTCTAGATCCATTTCTAAAAAACAGGTTTTGCAAGAAAGGGCTCAGGGAGAAGAGACTTTTTGTGGGTGTGAATATGTTTCTCTGTGTGTGTGTGTGTGTGTGCAGCCACAGCTGTGTTTCAGACGTCACTGTATTTTCTGTTTGATGTGTCTAAAAAACCAACACAATCCCAACCTGTGAAGCCGTAACTTTGGTCCACAGGTAGTTGTAGGGGCTTCAATCCCTTTTTCAGCCTGTCAAATGAAAAAAACTTTACAATTATTATAATACTGCATGTAGTCTAATCATTTTA
This sequence comes from Amphiprion ocellaris, assembly GCF_022539595.1. Classification (NCBI taxonomy): domain Eukaryota; kingdom Metazoa; phylum Chordata; class Actinopteri; family Pomacentridae; genus Amphiprion; species Amphiprion ocellaris. The sequence continues at coordinate 5,259,342 of NC_072766.1, forward strand.
CTGTCAAGTAAAACAAAGACTGCTGGAGACACGTCATTCCGACGCCTCAGATTATATATTTAACCTGAACCACAGTGATCTTTTGTTTCTGCTTTTTCCCCAGGTGTTACAGCAGTTATGTCAAAGAGCTGAAGACATCTCTAACAGTGAGTACGCAGTACACCAGAGTTTTCACATCTCCTCTCTTTTTTGTTCTGTGCCCCTGATATATGTTTGTGTGTTACAAAATAGTTGATGCGTGACTTTTTAAAACATATTTTGTCACACACTTCTGCTTTTACTGTTTTTTTTTTTGTTTTTTTTTGTAGCACGCCAGAGCAAACTTGCAGACTCCTCCAGTTTCAGGCCTAATTTGATTTTCATTCATTCAGTGAAAGAGGATGTTTTTTTTCTCTCCCAATTAAATTTAACAAGAGCCCCTTGAAAAGCAGTTGTTATGATTACATTACAAATTCGGGGTTCATTCAGTGAATCAAGCAATTAATTAGATTTCTCCCATTCTAATCAGAATATTTGTATGAAACGTACGTGCCTAATAAACATCCTTTGAGTTTGCTATCTGTTCAGACCCAACACTGAATGTAAATGGTTGTTAACCGTGCCTGACAGTGCTTCTAGGTTAGGATCTGGGATTGTGATTAGTTTTGTATGTGTCTGTGCAGCTTCAATCTCCTCCTTTCTCTGGCCCTCTCTTTCTTCCTTTCTTTTTCTCTCTGTTTTCTCACTGTTTGTGAGAGCAAGCTGTACTCAGGGGCGCGGCTGCGTCCTCAAGGCTTCACTTCACACACACCATGGTGGCAGTTTATTGTTCCATACACAGACAATGACTTGCACTTTCTATCCTGCCTGACTTGATGGCCCTTTGCCTGCGAGTGTGTCACCAGATCAAATGGGATCTTTTATAAGACTTTTTTTTTTTTTTTACTCAATGCAGAGCTCAGGGAAACACTCGTTTTGCCTGTGCCTGTCTTTTTTAGCCTTGTGTGTTACCAGACCTGATTCTATCAAGTCCAACCGTTACTGCTTCATCTCTGGCTGTGAATGATACATTATATCCCCTGCAGGTTGGTGTGAGCTGGTTGTATCATTTGTGATAAGTATTGATGAGTCCTCTCTTGGGGAATCAATTTCGAGCGGATGTGGCCTTGTAGCTCAACCCCCACAGCTGGCTGTTCCTAACTGGTGTCTTGGCTGCCTGACTCTTCCTGCAGCCCCATAGAGAACGAGCACAGCACAGCACAGGGAAAGATGGAGCTCATCCAAACAGCTATGGTGTAATTAGCTGACATTTGTTGCTTGGAAGACAAGAGAAGGAAAAAGGAAAGAGCTGCTCAACTCAAACACCCAAAGGAATATGCAAATGTTGAGAGTGAGAGAAAATGAAAAAAAGACAGAGAAATGTGTCTGATGGCACGGAGACATAATTATATTACATTCACGTATGCACGCTTGTGTGTGTGTGTGTAATTGTGTGTGTTATGAACCCCTTGAACTTTATGTGAGTATTTCTGTCACTGTTTTGCCACCAGAAGGCACAAACCACTGGTCTACAGAAAAGGACTACTAAATATATTAGGATAAGAATGATGCTTTCTTTGCAAAGAGACAATATTATTGTCTGCTGTTTGGCGCTCTTGTTTTGTAGAGCATGTCTTAAGGTATTCAACTACATCAGCTAGGCATTACACAACTGAGCTACCCATATGAAGCAGCCATCCACAACCGCGCTGATTCTCCAGTTCCAGGAAGGTTGTGCGTGTTTGCATGTCTTGTTTGTGTGCATGCATTTAAGAGGAGGGGGGGGTCTGCTGTAATGCATGTGAAATATCTGTACTTAAGCCAAGGTGCTGCGTGAAGGAGCAGCAATGCTTACGCAGCCCCATCTGCTTGATCCAAGCTTGAAATGCAATGCTTTTTAATGACAAAACACTGAGTGGCTGGGAGGTGTGCAAAAAAAAAAAAAAAGAGGGAGGGTGTGTAAGTGAGTGAGGGTTTATGTGTGTGTGTGTTGTGTTAGTGTGAAATAGAGAGGAATAAAGGGAGAGGGAGAAGGAGAGAGAAAAACATCTCGAAGGTCAGGAGCAGCGGGCGGCCGTAGGGGAGAGACACGTGAGACAGAGATAGTCTTGCGTCAGCCCCACAGCAGTCCGTTCTTTATGTGTGCGTGTGTCCTGTGGGGCCAGCATTTCCATCCGCATCCCACCGTGTGTTACAACGGAGTAGCATGCCGGTGTTTCTATTCTGAGTGCCTCAATCTGCAGGAATAGATAGATAGATAGATAGATAGATAGATAGATAGATAGATAGATAGATAGATAGATAGATAGATAGATAGATAGATAGATAGATAGATGCACAAATGACTTGGAATTACTTCGAAGCAGTCACTCATTGAGCTATAGATAATTTTTTACATGGCTCTTGTGACAGTGGAAGGGGAAATTACACCTTCTAGCCTGAGGGGAAAGAATTTGTGTGTCTCGCTGCCTGTCACAAAACCTGAATAGGGTTTCATCAATCCTAGCAACTACTATCATTTTTCAGCTCTTATTCATGAGCCCTCTTTGTTTCTCACAGTGTCTTTTTTCCCAGTGCCCTTTAAACTGGTGCTCTGTTAGATTGGGGAAGTGTTAGAGATAACGCCTAAACATTTAGTACTTTGTACTTGCCTCGGAGCTAAGATTGTTAAAAAGCTACAGCGAGATCTTCCCCGGGATAGGGAGCGGTGCAGATCCAACAGACACACTCCAGCATTAGTTTGAGCTTACCCATCCATGTCTTTGTGTCGCTTTCAATCTCACTCATGCTCTCTCCACACACACACACACACACACCACACACACACACACGCACACAGACACACACACACACACACACACACACACACACACACACAAAAAAACACTGACCCTTCTGCCTCTGTTGGCCCGCATGGTCTCAACAGGGTTCAATCCTGTAGCCAGACTTTTGATTCACCCCCACTGCCAAACAGCCTCTGCTCTCCTTGTCCCCATGAAGGGCTGCAGCGTGGGGCGAGGCTGCTCTTTTACAGACCCTTGTGCCATGAATCACTGCTTGCACCCAGGGAGCCTCAGTCCACTCAGGGGCTGCCTGCCTGGACCATAATGTGCATGGTCATGAGGGGGCCATTTTGAATGGAGCCCAGACAAAACAGGAGCTAAAGAAGCCAAGCTGTGAGCTTTCCCAGAGAGGGCAACAACAGGAGCGGTCTGTGTGTGTGCCTGTGTGTGTGTTTTAATGTGTTTGTTGTAGTAGAGGGGGAGATGTTGGACACACAATGCTGAGTTTTGGGTGTCATAATGCAACATAATTGTATACCAGTAATTTATGAAACATTAGGAGTAGACCTTTAAACCCCATGCATCACAAACCTTTTAGCTGCATACAAACAGGATTGCAATTTGAGCTCCTTGGACTCGGCCCTAATGCCTGTTTCACTGTGATGATCCAGCCTTTGCCATCGCTTGCACTTACTTACCAATCTACCAATCACATCATGCTCACCCTGAGTAAAGTATTGGATCTAATACTTTTTTTTTTTCTGCTGAGCCAGTTAACAAATGCAAAATTGTTGATGTTATGATGAATGTCATTTTAAAACGTGTCCATATATCAGCATGGAATTGTTGCTGACTTTGCATCTGTCACATCGTTCATTGAAGGTTGAAACTTGTTTGTATGTAATTGTGTTTTACATTTTTTCGTTCATAGTCCCTGCTAGCATTGCTATTGTGTTTGCTGATTTTGCTTTCATTCTGAAGCTCAGCCAAGTGTATTAATATGACAATTAGTAATTGGTTATCATTAGTAGAATTATTATTAGCAAGCTGTTATTATTTTCTGTACTTAGTTTGTGCATGCATGTCAGTGTTGCAAGGTTACTCTTTTATGGAGATAATTAAGCGGACCACACGCACACACACTTTGTCTCTCTCTCTCTCTCTCTCTCTCTCTCTCTCTCTCTCTCTCTCTCTCTCTCTCACACACACACATGCACACACACATGCACACACACACACACACTCACCCGACGCCAGCTGTTGCCCTATGAAAGCCTCCAGGTTTATTGGGTCTATCTGCTGTGTTTATGGCCAAACCACATCTCTTCATCTGTCTTTATTCCTTGGTCTGTCTCTGCCATGGCCCCTCGTCTCTTGACATCCTCTACAGCTTCCTGCCCCCTAACCCCCTCTTCCCCAGATCTTCTTTCCTCCTCCACTACTTCAAACACCCACACACCAAACACATAGTCCGCGGATATGGACGCACTTTGTGCTTGTGATGCGTGCCTGTGGCTGTGAATAGTTTGTCCCTACTGGGCCTGTGCGTCCCCGGGCCTGTCAGCCAGGCCAGGTTGTAACCTGGATACAGCTGCAGTCCAGAGGACCCATTAGCAGTGCCAGGAGGCCCCCAGCTCCCAGTGAGAGCTCATTACTGTTTCTGTGCAGTCACACTTCTTCTATGAAACACAGCAGTGTGCCTGGTGAAACTAGCCAGGACATTGAGCCTCAGGGAAACCATTACGGCTTGATTTGGAGTTCTGAGAGAGAGGGGAAGAGACAGAGAGAGAGGGTGAAGTTTCATGGAAAGAGGAGGGCGAATACTAAGAATGATATTAATCATTAAACACATCCAGTTTCCCTGTACTTAACTGTGAGAGTGTGAGTATCTGTGTTTATTGGATTTGATGTGCTCTTTGTTCGGTGTGTGTATACAGTTGTGTGTTTTGTGTGTTCTCTGAGGCCCAGTTCAGCTGTCTGGTCTGGTGTGCAGATGGCTGAGTTGGGGCCTGCTGAATGAGATACCCTTTTTCTTTCCCCTGTCTCTTTATCTGCCCTTGTTTCCTTTCGTTTCCTTTCCTTTAGTTTTGTTTCGTTTCCTTTCTTCTTCTTTCTTTCCATTTCCTCCCATCTCCACCTTTTTTCTGCTAGGTTTCATTTACCAGTTACATCCCTAGCTGCCTCCTCTCTTTCATCACTGCATCTGCTGAGGGCCATCTTGGGCAGAAGAGAGTTTTCCACCACTCTATTTTCTCTCTCCCTCCTTCTTTATGCGCCTCTCAGGGCTCAGTGCAGCAGCTATACGCGGTGGCTTTGGAATGAAATGTCTCTTAACCGAGCCATGTGCCCCGGAGCTACGGTAATTGCAGGTGAAATTCAGCTTCCTCTTTAAAATGCCATCTCTCATTTCCAGTTACCGGCCCCCTCCGTATCTCTCTCTCTCTCTTTCTCTGTCTCCCTCCCCTCCTGCCTCCCTCTCTCTCCCTCTGGCTGTCTTTCAGAGGCGTGTGAATCCCTCAGCCCCTGTCGCGTCTCTCTGCCCCAACAGACACTCCCACAATGCACAGCGCTGATGGTTGCACAGTGATATCAGCCATGCAGAGGAAAGGGAGGGCCGCTGCCTAGACACATACACATTCAATATGTGTGTGTGTGTGTGTGTGTGTGTGTGTGTGTGTGTGTGTGTGTGTGTGTGTGTGGAGAGAGAGAGTGCGGAGATAGTACGTGTGACAGAAACTGAAAGTGTGTGTTTTGTTTGCGAGTGGGAGACAATGAGCATATATATATCCGTGCGTGTGCAAGAGGAAAAGTAATGTGTTTTGTTGTGTGCTTAAGTGTGTGCGTGTGTGTGTATGTGTGTGTGTGTGTGTGTGTACAGCGTCAGCAAGGCGTGAGCTGTGTAGAGGTGACATCAAGGTGAACGCGGCGTGCAGAATGCTCTGCCGACTCGGGAGGCAGCAAATGGCTCTGTGGCAGATGGAGTCTTTGTCAGGGAAGAAAAATGGCAGCTCAAGAGCGTCAGAAAGACCCCCAACCCCACCCCTCCATCCTCCCCCCACTCACTCATTCACACACACACACACACACACACACACACACACACACACACACACACACACACACACACACACACACACACACACACACACACACACACACACGCATGCACGCACACACATACAGACACTACTTTCTGTCTGTCTCTGTGTCCTTTTTTTTTGGTCACACACACAAAAACACAGTCATAGTTGCAATGCATGCATGTACACACATACATAAACACACATACACACACAGACACACAGACAAATGCACATACACATATTGACACACATACATCTCCTCCCCCGCCCCCTTTCTCCCCTCCTTAGTGAGCTGGGCTGGCGGGCGGTGACCTTCCCCTGCTCGGAGGGTTCCCTGGCTGTTTGATCAATTATCCCTCTCCCATTGTTTACCAGGAAGCAGGAGTAGAGAGGAGAGGAGAGGAGAGGAGAGGAGAGGAGAGGAGGCTCAAAATGGCCACTGTCAGGTGGAGGGATCCATTTCCCTGCCAGCGTGGGGGTGGGGGTTAGGGAGAGAGAGGGAGAGACAGAGAGACCAGAGCTGTGAAGCATGCTTAGAGGGAAGGGAGGAGCATGATTCCCTGGCAGTTGGGATGATATGACATTATACTGAAGGTACAGCTCTGACTGTGGTTAGCATTTGTAATGCTGACATCATCTGTTAAGAGGTGTTTGTCAGATGCCCAAACTTTGAACAATCAAACATTACTTGCCCCTGTATACATCCCTGAAAGATCATGTTTTTTCCTGCTGTTTGTCTGCAAAATCAGTGCTGTGTGCATTTCTGAAATGTGTTGTCATGTCCATCTAACGCTGCATACACACATGCATGTATGCATAATGCCACAGTACTGCAGGTACACCTCCTATTTTTAGCGTGGAGAAGTGAGGGGGGGTACATACTCTAAAGGTCAGGTGGCATAGCGAAAAAAATGAGTGGGAACAAATGATGCACTAAGCGAATGACACTCTGAGGTCCTGCTTTAATATGTATGTATCGCAGGTTGATGGCTGATTTCATTAGCGCCTCTCATTGTTATGCATAGATTGTCCTCCTGCAGCAAAATGAATATTGTATTCACACACGCGCGCACACACACACACACACACACACACTCGCCCTCATACACACACGCACACACACAACAACTGCGATTTTCAGGGAATAGCCTACTGTATGTTTGAATCTTGCAGAGGACTTGAAGAAAAGGCTGATGTTTCCACAGGCTGTTATCTGTGTCGGCTATAATTAAAACAATTTACAGAGCTGTCATTTTAACACAGGTTTCTGGCGCTGCTGTGGACAATTCCTGTCAGGTAGTTGGTGTGATTATTTAGGTCTCCTTGTTGAGAGTTGAGAAAATTAATTTCAAAGCGGCAAAGAAGCACTATCTTTGTTTAAATGGCTCGAGCAGAATAAGTCATGTCAGGCGTTTAGATTACGTCACTTCACTTTACCTGAATGTGTGTCTGTGTCTGAATAATATATTGAGTGCTATCCCTTAGTTCATGTGTTTATGGGTCAATATGCTCATCCTTCCATACAGTAAATACATATGGGGAGTGTGTGAAAATGCCTGACCACCTCTTTGTAATCCTCCAAGATGACTGTGTTTCAACAGGAATTCCAGTCCTTAGTGGGGCATGAGCAAATGTTCTTTGCAAGATATTAATAGCTATTGTGGGCGGAAAAGGAAAAAAAAACCTTCTGCATTTTTCCATATGTTTTGTAAGGAAACAGTCCAGATGGATTATCTCTTGGTCTGGAGCTTTCTCTTGCTTCAACTAGCTCAAATCCAAGTGGCGTTGGACTTGCCAGACACACACATACACACACAGACACACACACACCCATGTGCTCACACTCCTCCCGTCTGAAGTACAACAGACTATTACTGATTAACATGTCTAAACTCAGCCAGTTCAAAAAGCCACTCTAATTCTTTTTCCATCTTGCACTCGTATGAATCATGGATGGTGTGCCAGTCTTTCTTCGTAGCATATCTCACGTTCCTTGCAGTCACTGAGATATGTTTGTCGCCTTCCTATTTGTTGCCTGAGAAACCATGTTGGCTTGTCTTCTCACATTTCACACTTGGTTTCATCCCCTTAACCCCTAATGCTCAGCGTGGATGGGCTGCCTGACCTCTTGAGTCATGGATGTTAGACTCATCGGCATCACAAGGGCCAGAGTTAGGCTTTATTTTGCCCAGTGATTGTAAGCGTGGACGGGAACAAACTCTCTTAAATCAAACCTGAAAAAAAATCCACTAACACTCTTTGTGAACACATTTGTCATGTTTTTGTTGCAGATTTCAATACTATTTGTTGTCTGCTTTTGGATTTGAACATCTACACCAACAAAATTTCATAGTCTTTATAAGCCTCGTGGTCTCTAGAATTTGAAGATTAAGCATTTAGACTTAGACATTCACACTTGGCCTTGTACCTTTAATGCAGATAGACAAAGCAAAACACCCACACTCGCTTCTTCTTTTCGTGAGTTGGCACAAGCACACACAAACACACGTACACACATAGACGCATTATTTTGTGTGACAGGATGCCACATATTTGGAGTTTCACAGCGGGCTGGCATTCCAGGACAGCAAGGAAGAGATAATGTCAATGCGCTGCTGGTGAACTTAATGTTTTATCCTGTTTCTGGGCCACAAAGCGTGAAGGGTGTCTGTTTATGACACATGCATACCATGCACGCACACACACACTCACACACACACACACACACACACACACATACTTCCACAGACCACTTTGCCTCCCCCAGCCTGTTAGACTACAACGGCTAAAAACAAACAAGTGACACAAGATACCCATAGAACTGGCTGCCAGCGTAGACAAAAGCTACGTTCTTGTGTGAACACATCTGAGTTTTCTTTTTTTTGACACACGGTTTCTGGAACCAGGAAGTATGCCACAGTGACTGACAGGATGTAGGATGATGTTGTGTTGGTGTTTAAATTATGCTTTTAGAGGTCGCAGTCCCCCAAAATAGATTTTGTTTGAGCATATTATTGTGCAACGCATCTACTTAAAGGGCAGGCTTTGTGAGCACGTTGATTCGTCTTAACTCAGTGGTGCTATATTTAAATGAAGAAATCATGAAATTCACCTAGTCAGCAGCGGAAAACAGAGCTTCCTCTCCAAACCACCCACACCGCTCTCAGCCTTGTTGTGACTTGTTTGTCTGTCGTTGGAGGATTTTGGCTTCTTCCAGAACAATTGCACTTAAACACCCTCAGCTCCAGAGGATGGGAGCTGGTTGCACAGCAGTAAAACAGTGCTAAAGAACACAAAGAATATGAGTAGAGGCTGTAAGATAGAAACTGGAAAACAACCCTGTCTCACCCTGATGCAGCCCCTCTCTGTATGCATGTCAGGTGCATGTATGCTATTGTTACTTTCGTCACTGGTGTGTGTTGTCATGTGCAGCTGTTTGCTCTCCAGTTAGTGTGCTGTGCAGTGAGTTAGTGGAGTTACAGCAGTGTGGAGTTTCTCTTCACTGCAAGCTTCTCTCTGATTTATTCTTAACATCTGTCTTTGGCAGGTGTGTGGAACCACAAGGTCCTCTCTCTGAGCCTGTGATGTAGCTATCATTGCTGGCAATGTGTGTCTGTGTATGTGCGTGCATTTGTGCAAAACAACACAGAGGACCGTCCTCCACCCCCTTCTTGAGATGAGTCATATTTGAGCCCTGTGTAATCCAAGCCCGTGTTTCATGTGTGTGAACAGACAGACCCTGAGCAGTGGTCTTGGTCCTGACTCCCTCTGGGGCAGTGAGTGGGTGAGACACAGCTATCAACAACAGGCCCATGCAGCTTTGGTTTCAGCCTCACCACACAAGGAATCCACTCGTCATGACACAGGCACAGAGATTCACAAACCAAACACAAGCAGACATTCATGTAGAGCCAAAGCTATAATTCTTTGCTCTCTTAGCTCCTCCTTAAATATTATCAAATAACAAAAACGGGGGCCGATGGCAAGCTTTGTGATTGGTTCAACTATTAGGAAGTGTTAGAATCCAGAGGATGGGCCTGTGGATGTAGTTTCACATGAATAGATAGCGTGACACTGCGGTGACGCTCAGTCTAACACAGGTAACTGTGAGTTTCGGTGTGTGTGTGTTTAACGGCCATGTGTGTATCCACCTGTGGGAGTGTGATTGCAGTGCAATAATGTCAAAGCCGTGCTTGACAGAGTCAACAATGGAGACTCAAATATTTTGACTTTTTATAGAAAATCACGCAGGGGAAGTGTGGTGACACAAGAAATCGGGCCATGTCACAGGAAAAAAGGAGCTCTATTTTGTGGATATTCTGCACAGCATTTCAAAGCACCCCATTGCTGGTGTGACAAACTCTTTTAAAGGCACAGCTGGACTTTTAAAAGGGTCTTCTACATTTGCCCCCAGGGGGGAGAAAAAGTGTCCTGGATAGAGTAACAGAAAGGTGATACTGAAAAATGGTAGAGTGAAGCTGTTTGCCATTATGATACTCCTTTATTACCTTTTTATTCTGTACGCAGGGACTAAAATGCTATATTTTATCACAATTTGAACTGCGGTAAAAGAAAACTTTTTCTTATTCCTCTAAAGTGAATTATTAGAATGATTTTTTTTTCCTTAGATGTGAAAAAAGCAAACAAACGAGCAGATGTAACATTCTGTATGTGTTGCTGATTCTTTACATGCTGCCCTGATTTTGTCATTTGACAATGATAAAAGGTGGGCAGGGTCGCAGAAACAAGCACACAAGGATTGGACAACGACATTTTCACTATGGTAGCATCATTCATTGAATCTTTTGAGACCAGCCTTTTTATTCTTTGAATCAGATGTCACAATAACAGAGCAGAAAGAAAGAAAGAACAAACCATGTCAAAGTAACATTATGAATGCCTCAAGGCAATCTGTGGTGACCACAGTGTTGTACAGTTCTGGTCTTAATCTCAGCTCACTGAATTGTGGATTTCCTTGACTTGTCTCATTTAAGGCGAGTCAGAGACTGTTCAAAAACACAGCAGCCCTTTAGTGCTGTTTTGTGGCACTTTTTCTGATTCAGATTTTATGTTTAACTGACAAAGATAACTAAAATAAAATTGCAGTGTAACAATGTTTTGATTTTGGTATAGTTGAAATATGTAATCCTTTTTATCCTTTTAATTGTGCAACCTTTTCCTCCCTATGTGTGTCAAAAAATGAATAAATAACAGTCCAACACATATCTATATCCTCCTTTTATAGCCCTAAATTTAAACAAATACCTTACCAGTGAATGGGTCAATGGAACTAAAAGTTAAATTGATTAATAGTGCCTATTAATTATTCCTGATACATGGTGAATAGGCATTTTGTTTTTAATTTATTAGCTTAACATTCAGAAACAAGTAAAAAAGAGCTTTGTGCTTGTTACATGTTTGCCAGCTGTGAGCATTTGGGCAAGTTGCATAACATTGCCACAATTTTTTTTTCTGCTGTCATATAAACAGAAAACACAAATCATTTAGCAACAGATTTTAGCTTATGGAAAAATATACAGCTTTTGGGGAGCCCTGGAGCATCTGTGGTCTTGAGATGCATCCCATGTATGCAGAACTTCTCTGATTTCATTTTAAATGGGAACCTTTGTTGCATGTCAGCCCACCCTCCTCCACAACAAGTTGTTAGTTTTGTAGTCTTGTAAATCCAGACAAAGCTGCTTTTATCCTGTGTTTATAGACCACTTTCATTATTGGGGGCAGCAAACATCATTACAAGGCTTCTTGTCAATACAGTCAGTAAGCATCTCAGTGTTTAGCAAGGAAATTATGAGTCCAATTGAGAAATCTTTTGGATACAAACCAAAGCCAAAGGCTTACAAGGTGCTAGTTGCCTGCTATAAAATGGTACTGGGACACATGCAGGTTTAGATCTTTTATTAATGAGCTAGTTAATAATGAAATGATACAGTGACTCCTTGCTGCTGGTTCTTGTTTAAATGTATTTTACATCACTGTTTATGTTATTATCATAACTTTGACTTAATCTCATTTTTCAAGTGATGAGTGGTTGCTAAATTATGCGCCTTGAGTATAATGTGGTTGTTATATTGTCGTTTTTGTCATCATAGTTAACACATCTGTAACAGCATTCTCTGTAACGTGTGTCAGTACCACATTTTCTTCCACCACTACACCATGTTTTATAGTAAGTGTATTCAAGTGTGAAAATTGCATGCATCTGATGAAATATTCACATCCTTACCTTATAAATGTCATATGCAGTATGTTAATATTCTAACCAGTTTCTGTAACATCTCATCCACTTCTTCAATACCTTTTCGACACTACAGTAATTGTAAGCCACCACTGACAGAGAATGAAAATAACTTATCGTTTAGTTCTTGCTTGCAAAGGGTATCTTGACCGTCTGAATAAATAAAACTTATATTTATTCACACAGAAAAATGGTTGCTGTGGATGTCAGTATCGACTTAACACATCATAAAGGTTCCCTGCACAGAAATATAAAAGTAGCACATTTTTTTTTTTATAAATATCTTAACTGCATGCTGCCTCATTGGTATGTTAAATCCAAGCTTTTCTCCAGGGTAGTAGACCTTAACTCCACTGTCAAAATAACTAATCACATAGCACCATTTGTAAGTCTTTAAAGCTACCTTAGTCAATTTGGAAGCTTTGACTTTTGTGAAACCTTACAGTGGCCTCCAGTAAATCAGGACTTCTTAAAGGGACGTACAGAACCAGTCAGCTCAATATATGCAATGGTTTGTTAAAGAATAAACAAGGAGTGTTGTTGTAGATCACATGAGCTCCTAATTGGCAAGTACTGTACTGGCAAGTTATAAAAAAGTGATGAGATTGTTGAAGATTTGCTCTCGATACCGTCTTCATCCCTTCCTTTCTATCTGGAGCGTTACAGAGTGGGAGTGAATGCCAGGCTTTATTTGTCTGGAATTATTTGCTCAGTTCATCAGTAAAGGTTGAACTAACTGTCACCATTAGTTTACAGAAACTAAGCTGTGATATTTCATTGTAAAACCTACGCAAATACAGCATTCTCTCTGTGCTTTGGCTGCATTTTGTGATTCTTGTGTAATATGGATGTAAATTAGTGCCTGATATTGGAGCTTATGTGTGTGTGTGTATGTGTTTATGTTTGCATGTGCGACTGTGTATGTGTGTGTGCGTGTGCGTGGGCATATGCATACATGTGTGCAGTTTTTGTAACAGTACAAAGATGTCCCAAGGGTTTTTTCCCCTTTTCTCATTACAAATGCTAATGTCACATTAATGAAATCGGCTTAGTTTAAGGTTTATAGCGTAGCCTACACTGAGAGATTTGGCCTTGACACTTCCCACATCTTTCAAGTTGAATCACATTTTTTTTTCCCGTGGGCATACTATTCTGAGCTACTTTAAAATGTACTGGCCCTGAGTGAAACTTTGGAGGTAAAGTTTAGAGCACGGTTGCCAAGCTTTGTCATCGTTGTAAATTGTCGGGCCACAGGCTGCCGGCTACCGAGCTTCTGAAGATGAGTGTTAGCTTAGCTTCAGCGGTAATGGCTTCAATAAGGGTCTGGCTAATGTAAACATTGTATTAATGTGCTAGCAGCAGTTTGTAGAGTCACTAGCTGTTAATCATTGCTCAACACAGAGCTTGTCAGGCACAACAACATGCCAGAGAGTTAATCATAGTTATAGATCTCTGGTCTCATGCAGAAGGACATTTTTAACAGCTGGTTTTCTAATCATTTGGCCTTTCCAGTGAGCACGTACAGTAATATCAGCAGCCAGGTTTCAAAGGGTCAAATAAAGAAGTGAGAAAACAACTGCTTTACCATCTCAACTAAAGGTGTTGGAGCACTTACCAGGTTGCTGATGCATTATGTCAAATTAATGCCATGTTGTCATACTCTGAAACATGTTTTCAGAAGAAACACTTTCATGTCCACTTGACTTGTGTTTTTCTCTCATATTTCTGCCATTTATACCTTTCAGCCATCAGTCTTACTCTTTTCTCTCACTCGAGCATGATGGGTAGCATTTTCTAACCTTTCACTGGGGTTTTACTTCTTGCCTTAGTTTGACTTTTTTTTTTTTAAACACAAAAGCCTAAAGAGAGAGTAAGAAGACAGAGGATTGTTCTTTGTAATTAAAGCCAATTTTGCAAAATTGATTAGATTATGCTAATCGAGGGAGATAATATCTTAAAAGCAGTGTGAGGAAAGGAGATAGAGGGAGTGTGAAGAGTGGAAAAGGAGTGACAGTCCAGCCGCCATTACAAGCTGCTGATTTCTGCAGAGTGCTTCATAAAATGTCAGAGCGCTTCTCCCTGAGCAAGACACTGAAAAATGGCAGCGCTGTGATGTGCTGGCACCTCACCTGCTGCACTGTGTGTGTGTGTGTGTGTGTGTGAGTGTGTGTGTGTGTGTGTGTGTGTGTGTGTGTGTGTGTGTGTGTGTGTGTGTGATATAGAGAGAGAGAGAGAGAGCGAGAGAGAGAGAGAATATGACTGTGTGTTCATCTGTGCAAGTGTGTGCTTGCCTGTGTGTACATGGCCGTATGTGTGTTTTTACATCTGTGCGTGTGTGCATGTGTTTGTGTGTGTCCATGCTGGCCTCCCTCCCATGTTGCAGTGAAGCAGAACAGAGTGGCTGACTGCCTGCTGCTTTGCCTCCCTCTCTGTCAATACAACACCATTCTCTTCCAGCCAGTCATTTTCACATGTTTAACATTAAGTAAAGCACCCGTTTGAACAGAAGAATACAAGTGATTGACATATTGAGTTTAATGCCGGTGGATTTTCTCTCATCAGAGCTTATGTTGCCGGATTGTTCTGAAACTACTCAACAGCTTTTAAGACCTTCACCTGATTTCAGTATCGGAACACACGTGCAACGCTTAAGATTGTGTGTCACTGTAAACACCTGTAAACATGTTTGTTGTTTTACTTCCTCATGTTTAACTTCATGTTGCCATTTAGCTTTTTTTCCTTGTTTGTGCTGAACAGAAAGCCGGGCCCTTTTTAATGAAGCCTTTATGTGCAGGTGTTATTAATGTTGAGTTCAACAAAAGCATGAAATAATAGAAAGTGTGAAAAGCAGAGTGAGGGGGGGGGGTTGCAGAGGAGATAAGCCAGAGATGTGAGCAGCCTTTTCATTTAGCAGTGTTAATAGCTAAGTGAGCTGCGGACTGTATAGCAAGTGCAGGAACCAGGGAAACTGTTATGTTTGGTCGACTGACCAACTGTCATTTTCATTATAAATGAATGTATTTTCCTGAGGAGTTAGTTAATCATTTGATCTAAATCAAAATGTTAGAAAACTGTGTAAAAAAGTGATAACATGTTAGTCAGATGAAACTGTTTAAAAGTTAAAGATGAAGAGATCATTTAAGAAGCAGTAAACACTCAAACTTAGTGAAGACAAACAGAATACAGGAATTGTTTTCTTGGCGTTTGTAGGATTAAATAACCCATATAAGTACTAATTATATCTTTCAGATATGAGGAGCTTTTTTTAATTTGTCATTTTTGTCAATTATCATACATATAATATGCAAAGAGAAGCGTCATGATGATGATTCACCCCAACAGAGTTTTTAGTTCCACAGTATTGTGTAATTTGGCCATAATTGTGAATCAAATTGAATTATTTTACACTTATTGTAGGGGTTGTAACTGTTGCATGGACATCTGTGTTTAGGGTAGGTGATAAATATAGAAGGACTGCGGCTACTTAAGCTTTGTGTGTCTGAGGAAAGCACTAAAGATTAGCGTTTGTGACTGTGAATGTGCTGCCTCTTCTGTTCTGTCAAACAACACATTATGTGCTCCATGACTGGCATCAAATCAGACTTGTAACTGGTAGTCGTGGATAAACTATTTCTGCCATCACACCACTTATCTCAATTCTGTCACGTTTGCACAGTGATATCAGTTATTGCCTGAAAGTAAACTTTCAGTTGAACGGAACAGAAAAATGGTTTCTTTCCATGGAAATGGACAGAAGGGGCTCCAACAATCGCTCAAGCAAGACTTGCCGCTCTCTGGCTATTCCATTGTTCTGTCACTGTCAGTTTGTTTTGCTATTTGACATGCATGTCATTTGCATTATGCATATCTGGAGTATTGCAGCCCCCACCCTCCCTCTCTCTCTCTCTCTCCCCCTCTACATCTTTCCTTGATATCCCTGATAACTGATGTTATTTCCTGTTTTTCAGTTTCATGTTTTTTCTGTATTTCCTGCATTTATTTAAATATGTGCAGTGGGCAGAATGAGGGATATCTTATTTATATTTTCACAGGAAATCACACTCAGCACCGATAAACTGTGGTTTATATGATAAATTCTGTGTCGTTTTATAGCCAAATACCTGATATGAGCTCAAAATCACACACTGTAAATAAGATGGCGTATCATTTAAAATATTTATTCTTGTAACAAAGAACTGCACTGCTTGGTCTTCAATTCATTCAATGCATGTAATCAAGACATGCCATCATTCCAAAAAAGATGAGCATCAGGGCTTGCAGTGACACAAATTTCTAGTCACATAAATCACTAAAGCATAGCGTTATCAGTATTAATGTAGCGAACCTTTTAGATTGTGTACAAAAAATTGCAACTGTTTTTTTTACACAAGACAAAAATCCTTCTACTGAGATAGAAGGAAAAAGACGTGTCCAAATCATTGTTGCCAAATGCTTACAGCTAAGCATCAGTTTGTTACAGCTTCTTTGTTGCATCTGCCTCACTGTAAATGCTTTTTTATGAAGACTCTAAATAAAAAAGTATGAGATAATAAAGTTAGTGTGGCAGCAATTACAGTATTTTAGTGCTGCTTACCTGGGCAATGTCGTAGGAGTAATGAGACATAATTATAATTACATTCTGATATGATTCAGTACTGAAAAAAAAGTGCAAATGTCTGCAAAAGTCTTTTTAAATACTGGAGAAATTTAGCTACTGTATTTAATATGTATAATGTATTTTGTAAAGTGAGTTGTTCAGCTGGTATCTAAGCTCAGTGTTTAAGGCCTCAAGGTACATTTTTTTTGCACATCATCAGTTTGGTTCTTTGCACTGAGCTCCATACAATGAAGCTCTGTTGTGAAAATAGGACCGTAAAATACTGTAATCTAAATGGTAATTAACCTTAACAGGCATTGGCTTACCACTTACCTTGCCTCCAATGCATCTGGCAAGTGTCTGTGTGTGTACATGTGCATTGCGTGAATGTATGTGTTATTCTCTGAAGGACAAGATTGTGTTATTCTCTGCTTCCAAACTGCTCCAAAGTCATTATGGATTCTTGTAGACACATGCAGCCAGTGGCGAGCAGATCTGGTTCAGTTTGCAGAAACCCCGTAATGAGCAGTGAGACTGGCAGATGAGTGTGAGTGGCTAGCAGAGGGAGAAGGGCAGATTCATCAGGGATGATTGCCTGATGCACACTTCTGGTTTTTTGATGTGAAGACCCTGCTAGGTTACCATGGGGAGAATAATTAGCTTTGGCTGGATGCAGATGCGAATGAGCGTAAGAGATGGGAATTTTCTTATTGAGCTTACTTTATGATACTTAGAATGGCGCATATGGGTGTGCTTGTGTGCACACTGATACACATACACAGAGATTTTCTTTCTCAAATACATGCACACAGACACACACTCACTACCAGCTCATTCTCTTCTATTTATGGCCAGGAAATGGGTGTAGTGCTATGTCTGGTTGAGCTGAGTAACACTATTCTGTCACACATAGGTTTGACATCAAACACAAGTGACAAGCCTATCCTATTCCTCTCTACCGAGTCATCACCATGTCCCAAAATCACATTATTGTCACTGGGAACCCAGCAGAGACGGATGGTGAGTAGGGGTGTTGATTTCAGCCTTTGGCATCTACAGTATGCTTGAAAAGGCAAATAAAGCCATTTGGCAAGAGCTGATTTCTTGTCATTTCAAAAATATACAGAATGCGTGTGGCACGCCATTTGGTTTTATATTTTATCTAAAGCCTCTTACAGCTACATGGACACGCGTGTGTGTATGGGTTTCAACAAGGCCCACTGAATACTGAGACTGGAAACTCCTCCGTGCTAACACTCTACCATTTGTTGCACACAGGACCATATCATTACCTTTTTACCCTGGCAGGCAGTAAGCAGCTCTAGCGTGGTAAGCTCCAGTGTTACATGGAGGCAGGCAGGCAGGCAGTGGTGTGGCTGTAATAAGACCTGTGGCCAGCACCACTGCCAAGGCTAGCGGAGGCAGGGTGAGAGATGGTGCCCATCCCCTACATGCCCTGCTCTGCCATCTGTCACTGGGCAGGAGCAGTGCCGAGGGAGGGGTCTGAGTCACTCTAGTTGTTGTCACCTAGATGGGCCACACTGGGGCATGCTGTCTCTTTGTACTTCTTTCAGGCGTTGGCGCAATCCACTGTGAGTTCTTGACACAATTATGCAGTTTTGCAAATGTCCTGTTTAGGATTTTTATTAGGTTATTCGATATGCTGTAATTTTTTTTTTTTTTACTTCATGAATTAAAAATGTTTAAAGTGTCATGCAGTGTCTCAGTGATATAACACTCCAAACAGAGCAGAGCTACACTGATTAGCTGATTAATAGTCATGTGGCCGGTGGTGTAGCACGATATCACGCCAGACATACTGTCTCTTTAAATGTTCTCTCAGTTGATGTTTGACACTGGACAAAGGTTGTCACTTTTTTTGCCAAGACGACTGGTTATGTCATTTCCTGGCTGACGGTGTGCGTGCAGGGAGGAGGAGGGTGAAGGGAGGAGAAAAAAAGGGGTCAAGCGAGCTTGTGCGTGCACTCTGCTATAAGCAAGATGAGCTTGCTCAGTTAGTGTTCATTGCCAACAAGCATGCAAAGTACAAACATCCGAATCCATATGCACATGTCGTGCCTACAAAACATACACCCACACGAACATATACAAACACAAAGTGGGATGGGAAGTTCAAAATAGTGCATCTGAGCAACCGCTATTCAAGGTCAAAAATAAAAGATGTTCTTGCTGATAAAGAGTGAGTGCTAATGATCTCACTTTCACAACATGTGCAACAGAAAGTACCTCTGTGTGTGTGTGTGTGTGTGTGTGTGTGTGTTTATGTGTGCTGTGCCTGTGATAAGTGATTCATGAGAGCTGACTGACAGTTTGTCACCTGGTAAGCAGACCGTCTGGATATTTGACAAGTATTATCAATTTTCAGAAAGAACTTCATTATTTATGGGAAATGGCAACATAAAAACTCTAAATGTTTTTGGGGGCAAAACAGAAGAAATGATGTAAAAAAAAAAAAAAAAAAAAGAAAAAACTCAATGACTCCCATATGCTGATGATGATTACTCATTCCAGTCCTTTTTTTGTTACAAGCAGCCATCATCGTGACACACTTGCTATGTCGACATTTCTCTTGTTAGCTGCTTGGAGCAGGACACGGCTAAATAGAGGTCTGTGTTTGACACAGTTGTGGATCACAATAAAAGGCAGGGAGTAAGAGATCCAGAGGAGAGAGTGAATGTTGCAGAAGCAGTGATGATACAGTCTTTGTCGTCTGCAGTAAGGAGAAAAAAAGAAAGAGAGCTGGGAGCCACCGTGTGTCTTTGAATGGGGTCAGGGCATCATGGGGAATAATGCATTTCCCTTCTCTTGCGCCAGGCGCTCCTTCCATTACGGCTGGAGAAGAGACATTGTGTCCACACTCTGATTACCACTGATCCATGCTGATGACTCTGTTGGCGGATTATCTCAGTTAGTATCAGCCATCTGTTACTGTGTGTATGTGTGTGTGTGTGTGTGTGTTTTGTGTCTGTGTGTGTGTGTGTTGAAGGGGCGAGGAGAAAAGGGGCAGGAGTGAGACACATAGGAGGTTGAGTAGTTTGAGGCTGGGACACACACACACATGCACACACGTAAGCACACAAACACTTATATATAGGCACATGTATTGGCAGCCTTTTGCAAAACCGCTGCACGCATAACCCAGTGCCATTACATGCACGCAACACAGACGTACAACACCGCAAAACAAACGCGTGATGTAAGGCCACATACCAAGCAGCACAGGCCATTACACCAGCACCAAATGCACACGCACTAAATCTCCTTTATACTATTCTGCCCTCCTTTCAGATGATACTGACATGTGAAGGCTCCTATATGAAGGCCACATGCAATCATAAAACCACAGAGCTGTTTATAGCTACACTATCTCCTGAAGGGCCGTTGCATCTAGCCACTATTAGCTGCATGCGTTGACAGCTGGGTGCTGTGTTGTATTTGTGGACGTGACTGTGAATCCGGCGCAGGAACACATCTTATAAATCATAGTTCAGCCATTAGCATAAATTCTCCCTCTCCTTGCATCTGCGAGACCTGCTGTTTCTGGTTGCGGCGTTCTGCGTTGATTGGTTGGTGTTGTTCAAGTCAAATTGATTTAGCCGTTCACGGAGATTATAACGCTTGCCTTATACCGCCACTGTGGTGTGCCGTTAATTACCTATAAAATCAAGCTAATTCTGATGCTAAATCCATTTTAATTTCTCATAATTAAGTCAGGATTGGATCCTTAAATACCTTGGCGCTCCATTATTGTTGCAATCATTGTTGTGGCTGTGCATTTGGTGGTACATTGCTGAGCTCAATCTTATTATTGTTATTAGATTTAATTGCACTAAGTGATCAGTTTGTAGTTGTCGGAGGAAGATGGACTTGCCTCGCAGTCGTTTTTTTTTCTCCCCCTGCTGTCCTTTCTCTCTCTGTCTCTCATCCCAGAAAGAGGCCCTTTGAGAGATTGTGAGAGATGAGAGAAGATGAGGGGGAGGGTAGCTCTGCTTTACACCTCTGCAAAGGAGGGATTGCTTTTTTGTTGTTTGTTAGGGGGGAAATCAATTCTGTTCACATCATCACGTTTTGACAAGGCGAGGCATTAAGTGCAGATATTGAGAAACGACAGGAATGGTTTACAGCCTGTCCTTCATCTTCTTCACTCCTTTCCTTTCTTCTGCATTTTTTTCCTCCACAACAAAATCAGAGTATATTGTCTTGCTTATCCATTTTTCTTCTCAATCTGTATCTCTTTCTCTCTGTCTCTCTCTCTCTCTCCATCCCTCGTTCTCTCCCTCTTTCTGTGTTTTTCCTTCCCCCTGAAAAGGTAGGGAATGATCCGCTTCACTTACCAGCTGACACCACATAAGCTTGCTCGTCCTCTGAGACACAAGCCTTTTGTTTTCATGTGCATTATGATAATTATGAAGGACCACAGCTCCGCTCCATTTTCATCACACTTCTAATAATACTTACATTTTTTTTGTCAGCAGCCACCATGAAGAAAAAAAATCACCTTTTTTTCTAAATATTGCGGAAGAATCCCTTTTTTTCTTCTTTTTTTTTCCACCGTAACCTGACATTTAAAAGGTGACAGCCACAGTGAAGGAGCAGCGAGTGTGACGGCCATTCGAGCAACAGAGTGTGGCAGAGAGGTAGCAGTTTTTTGGTTGAAATTACGATAAAACTGCTCATCTTCACTCGACCAGAAATTTATTCTTGTAACTAATATGTAACATTCATTTACCCGCCGTTAAGGTTCATAATTTGGCTCTTTTGCCCACATCCTGTCACCTTGCATGAGAGGCCACTGCAAAGACCTTTGACCTTGCTCATAATTACACAACCACCATCTTTTCACTGCAGCAATGGCAGTCATGGCTGCCCAAGTCCGATGGCACACCAGCCTCCTCCCCGTGGACTGCAGCAGGTTTTCTTGTCATCCGCGCCTCTCGCTCTCCCTCTCTCCCTCTCTCTTGTCAGTGTTGCTCCTGGCGAAAGGCTGATACTTGATATTCAGAGGATAGCAGCTTTTGTCTCAGAGATTTAATCAGTGGCTCTGCTCCCACTGCAGAGGAGAGAGGGAGGGAGGGAGGGAGGGAGGGAGGGTGGCAGGAGAGAGAGGGAGAGAGAAGGAAAGAGAGATGGAGGCAGAGACTGTTTATGTGTAATGACACAATAACAAAGCCTGCCTGTAAAACACAATCTGCAAACTGTGCATTTGAAGGGGATTTTCAGTCCTGGATTAGTGTCAGGCAGAGGGATATGGAAAAGGAGAAGAGAGAAAAAGAGTCAGGTTGATGTGATAGACAGGAGAGGTGATTTTGTGTGTGTGTGTGTGTGTGTGTGTGTGTGTGTGTGTGTGTGTGTGTGTGTGTGTGTGTGTGTGTGTGTGTGTGTGTGTGTCTGTCTGTCTGCAGTGGGGGTTGAAATGTGTGTGTGTGCGCCCATGTGTGTGTGTGTGTAAATTCATGTGTTTTGAAACTGTTTTGTATTTATTTGGCTCCACAAGTCAGCGGCTGTGTGGGCATAGCCACATTGTGTTCTCAGTTGTAAGCAAAAGGGGATTAAAGCTGAATAATGTAAGTAAAATATTTGGCTGCAGAATGGCCAAATGTTTCTTGTGAGGGTTTATGTTGTTGGTTGGTTGTTAATGGCTGGCATGGTGACTCTGTGAGGCTGATAATGGAGCGCTACCGTGTTGGTAATGCACCTATCATCTAAAAGCCTATCCATTTTAGTTCTAGTTGCAACTGAAAGGACTCAGAGAGCAGTTCTGTCTTTAAAGGCCTCAGAGAGCTCTTTTAATTTAAATGACGTTCTTTTTCAACAGGGAGGTGTAAAGGGATCCCGGTTGTGAAACACAGGTGTGCATGTGTTTGTCTCGGGGACAGAGCATGGCAAAGAAAAGTGACAAATGTGTTATTTGTCTATTTTGCGTTTGAGTTTTTTCGCTAACCTCTGTCATTCCAAACATCCCACTTCAACCCTAGCAGAGTGAGTTCTCTGTAAAAGGCTGTCCTGTTGAGGAACACGTTCTCAGCACTGGTATTTTCTGGCATCAAAATGTAAAACCTGCTTTGTTGTCCGTTATCAGAGTCCTTAAACATGTCATCCTCCTTCCTACCCCATATTGAATCAATAGAGGCTGGGAGCCAGTGAGCATGGCTAAATAGAAATATTGTTCAGGGGAAGTGAGATGTGAAAGGAAAAGTGTCAGGAGGTGTGTGTGTTTGTGTGTGTGCGCATGTGTGTGCTTGAACATGTTGTGTAGGTGTGACAGTATGCATTTGTGTGTACGTGTTTAAGCGCGTGTTTGTGAGTGTGCGGGTGGGTGTGCTTTGCTATTGTAACCCTGCTGATTGGATTGTGTTTGACAGATATGGAGTCTGGAGAGCGGCTGGCCTCCCCTGCGCCCACCCTGTCTGCTGCTCGCACCTCCTCCCCTGCGGCCTCTTCCTCGTCCTCCTCCTCCTCTTCTTCCTCTTCGTCATCGCCTGCTCCCCACTCTAAGAGCAGCCTGGCCCCGAGCCCCTCAGCACTGGGATCCACCCTCAGCACCTCTGGTAAGAAACACTTTTTTCCTCTCCTGTGTCAATCTCCTGTCTCTCAAAACCCATGTGCACCGAAGAAAAATACCAACACACAATGCGAGCACTTTTCAAGTAACAACACACCAAAAAAAGATGCCAAATGTGGTCACCTTCATGTCTCGATAGCATTCACAATCCTCCTCATTTCTTTACCATGAAAAATGAGTTTCCTCCAGTATTAATTATACAGTTATTTTGCAGCCGGTGTGAATACACCTCTCTCCCAGCTACAAGGATTTTTTTTTTTTTTCCTGACAGCTTGGGTTGCAATTGAAAAGCTGCTGCATTAATGAATCCCAAACAATTAAGGGGCTCTTTTGTGTGAGAAACACACACATGCTTCGCCATGTCTCCTGACAACCTTCAGCTCTCTGGCTCCAGCTGCCTCAGAGTCAGGCTCAGCACGCCACTGTGCATGCATGCGTGTGTGTGTGTGTGTGTCTGTGTGTGTGTGTGTGTGTGTGTGTGTGAGAAAGAGAGAGAGACAGAAAGACAGAGAGCCTCTGCCTGCATGATTTAACATTTGTTAGCCACTCAGGGTCTAGTCAGCCCTGTCCAGCATCCAGCTTCCTTTTCTATGTACTGGTCAAAGCCATTAGGCAGAGAGCAGTGTGTATATTTGGTGTGAGTGTGTATGTGTGCACATGTTTGTATCTGTGTTTTTTAGATATCCCCTGTGTGAGAGAGTGAATCATTTGCTCATACTTTCTTCCTCCTCATCTCTTAATGTCTTGCTGTTTTTTTCATAGGCCCACGATACACACACACACACACACATCTGCACACATAAACCAGCACCGCACTGAGCAGGGAATAGGATATCCAGCTTTCTCCCTGATTGTTGTATTTTCTCTCTGTTACGAGAAGAGGAAGAAGGAGAGAGCAAAATAAAGCCCCTTGTTTTGTCCTCCATATCCTCAGTGTTGCCCCAAAGAAGAAGCCATTAGGAGCATCTCCTTCTTATGCATTATACATCCCTCTTATCCCTCTGTGCCATTACGTGTGCTCAGATTTTCTAGATAAGCGATTTTGGCCTGAGCGTCAAATGAAATGCTGAGATGCAGACTGTTAGCTCAGAACTTTTGCTGTGCTTTGTGGGAATCAAGCAAGCCAAATCATTTTTCACTTCATACAACGTTCACACTCTTTCAGTGTGTATGGACTGCAACTCAAGACATGTATAGTATTTACATACTTATAGAAAAGTGAAGCAAGAGTTAAGACATCTCTTTTACTTTCCCAGCACTATGTATCATAATTAAAAGGAAAAACATTCTCATGCAGAACAACAACAATATGTCAAGTGTGTTGTGTAAACAGGTAACATCAGTAATTACATATTGCAGAGATATAGTATCATCACAGACTGTGCAGGCATTGATTCAAGGTCCTTTGCCAATGTGCCAATAACACTTAAGAAAAAAGAGTCTGAAGAACATAAAAATGAGCACGGACTCTGTTTATGTGTGTTGTTTGTGTGTGTGTGCGTGTGTGCGTGTGTGTGTGTGTGTGTGTGTGTGTGTGTGTGTGTGTGTGTGTGTGTGTGTGTGTGTGTGTGTGTGTGTGCGCATGTGTCATTGATGAGGATATCACTTGGAGAATAAAAGCTGATCGGCGCTTGTAGCACTCTCTCCTTCTGGGATCAACTCACGGATGCAATTAACTTAAATCTGTCTGTGAAAATTTGATTGACTGCAACAAACAACAAATTAATCCCCCTTCGGCAGCATCCAAACATGAAAAAAGCAGGCGGTGCAGTTTGTCAGAGTGGAGGAAGGATTGAAACAGAATGAGAAAGAGGGCGAGGGAGCGAGAGAGAGAAACAGACACAGAGTGAGGAAGAGCGAGTAGGTAATCCTAGGTATGTCTTTCCCGTGCTTCTTTCTCGCTTCAAATTTTTAGATTTAATTATTCGCCTTCTGGAAGCCTGCATTAATATTGAAAAGGCATTTGCAGATGTCACTTTGTGTTGCCTAGAAAGGAATGGGGGTGTGCGGGGGAGAGGTGGGCACCCCAGGCATAAGTGAATGCTGTGGCTGGCCTTTCTGGGGGTTGCATTGCCGTCGTTTATCTTCGGATCCACTAGCTGACGCTGGCAAGGCGGGCTCTACATATTCAGCATATTCTAATGACATTCAAAAGGCAGATTTTGCTGTCTTGTGGCAGAGAGGGGCCTTGAAACCAACACAAAGGGCTATACTCTCATATGTCACACTGCCAGCATGGCGGTGAGGCCACATAACCACAAGCAGTTTGGTTCAGCCTTAAAAATAGTATCTGAGATGCATCTGTAGAATCGTGTTCATTTCTGTTCAGTATCCATGTTTTGCTACAGAGCACACGTAACTGGCCCTGCTATTAGATCCTGCAACTGCATTAGTTCAGAAAACACTATGCTCCAGTGTCACTCTGCTTTACATTTCTGTGGTGTGTGCATGTGTATAGTAGTTTGACATTTTCATCTGCACTGTGCACAACACTTTCCTTTTCTTCAGTCATCACTTTTTTGCATGTGTATTACCTGGCTTATGCAGAGGCATCAAGCGGGCTTGCTCTCCTTTTCTGGAATAGAAATTGAATTTGCATGAAATATGCTCACACCAAATTGCATCTGACTCTGGGAGGAGGTAATACGTGGCAGTCGCCCCTGCCAGAAATGATTGTGCTCAGGAAAACGCTAGACGATGATGATGTTGATGAAGTATTCTTCTGTGCTGAAATTGAATGCCAAAAGGATAGAAGGAGGTTAGCTTTTTACACCTTATACACACTCTTCTTTTTCTCACCAAGAATATCCAGGCTTTGTTACTGTGCAACGTATTCTCATTTTAAACTGAAGAAATATCAATACAGGAATAGTTCTGCGATGGAATTGGATTATGAAAATATGCTCTGTAATCTAAATGTGAATGTGCTACCGTATATACATAAAGCTGAGGCAATAGTTAGTCTGTCATGCTCAGAAACAGTACGGCTGCCACTTAAAATTAGGAGCAGTGTGCACTCTTGGAAAGCTAAATCTGAAGTTAATTCTTATACAAATAGAAGACAGTCATTCTGTATTTAATTCTCCTACAGTTAGGTGGATAAGAAGCAATACCTTCAAAACCTGTTTCAATCTTGTTCTTACACCCTGCCGATTCTTATATGCAGAGCTCAGGGAGGTAATTTGAGAGCAACGTTTTTGGTCTGCACAAATAAACATATACAAACCTAACAGTGAGGCAATGAGTTGTGCTAAGGTGCAATAAACAACTGTCAAACCAGCTGTACACCATTGTCAAAACTGAACTTTGTGGAAGAAGAGATGGTAAATATGTACAAATATTAAAATAAAGTCAGAAGTGTGTATTTTTAGACACTGGAGTTCAAAGTTTAATTCACCTTCTGTATGGACTTTGTCTTTTAATCCTGTGATATAGGACTGTAGTCACTATCTCAAACTGAAACGGCAACTTAAAAAAAAAGCCATTTAGTACGAACAGCTATCAGTAAGACAGTGTGTGATTTTAGTAAGAAAGTCAAACACTCAGTGCAGTAACAAATCAGCATCCTATTTACTTTTTAAAAATCTGATATTTAATTTTTTAATGAATATTTGGCGGCTTTGCAAAAACTGACAAGCCAAAAGTTCTTCCAGCTGCAATCTTTACTGGATCATTTCTTTAAGGCGGCACAAGAGATTAATTGAAATTGAATATGTCTAAAGTTGTGAACACTTGCACACCTGTTGCTTTGTGTCAGCAGCCACCGAGTTGCTACACACAGCTATCTGTCATGGACTGAATGTGAAAGCATCTCATCGTGTTTTGGTTTGGATCTATCTCAGGCCGTCTGTTTGGAGCAGCAGGAGAGCAGCCCTTCATTGGCTCCACATTGTCAAGTGCCTTCCCTCTGGTCAACCACCCAGCCTTCGGAGCCCTCTACACTGCCGGAGCGGGCAGGCCTGAGTTTGGAGGCCTGGGCTCTCTGGGCATGTCAGCTGCTCTGGCTGCCCACCCCCAGCTAGGAGCCCTCTCTGGTAAGACGATGATGGTTGAAACTTGGGCAGAAATTGGTTAAATGGGAATGAAATTGTATCTTTAATCCTCTCCTCTCCTCTCTCCTCTCCTCTCCTCCTCCAACAGAATGGTGGCGAGCTGCTGAAGCCCATGGACGGGGAGCTGCTGCCTTTCTCCCCTCTTTCATCGGCTTCCCTCCATTCTTCGCCCCTCATATTCAGCCCAATCACAGCGCCAGTCCTGTTCAGATCAGGATGCCCGGCAAGAATAGCCATACCCCGCCTAAAGGTACAGCACTGTCCTGAAGGCCCATTCATTGATCTGTCTCCCCTCTCCCACAAGCTCTGTATGTGTGTCTCCTTCTTCCATAACCCAAATCCACTTTGTCCTATGATGAGATTTCTCCTTTTCAAGAAAGATTTAATGACTTTCACTCCTCACTTAGTGATTCTGTTCTGTCTCTCTCTCCCTCCCTTTCCCTCATGTTCTATCTCGTAATCTCTGTTTCTTGCACTCTTTTAATTTCACAGTATCTTTTAATTTATCTTTTATTATGTAAACCGCTCATGTTGGGCTCGTGCCTCGCACAGCCGGCATGTTTGATGAGATGCATGTATAAATCAATATTTTTATTAGCCTTATTCCATTCTCCAGTTAGCTGCAGATATTCCATTATTCATTGTTGCAAAGTTCTCAGAAAAGGTGAATCTGATTATTATTACAGCAGATCTGTTTTGTGTTTCCAGGGGTGAATGGTGCAGTGAATGGCAGCGGGGTCTGTCCTCCTACCACACAATCAGGGAGCTTTTCTGCAAGTCCAGCTCCTGTTCAAGCATCAACCAAGCCAACCAAAAATTCAGACCCCTCTAACAGCCACCGTAGCAGCCCTCAGAACAATCCAGCAGAGTTGGTAGAGAAGACGATTCAGAAACCTAAAGAGAAGGTCAGTGTGAAGATGGACTTACTGGCTTAAGTGAGAAGTCTAAAGTGAACATGTGAAATACACAAGCTGAGCATTCTACTGTGTAGTGGATTCTTACAGCTTTTCTCTCAATTCAGAAGCCACGAAAGAAGCCAGCAGACACTTCTTTGGTGAGCAACAGTGAATCAGGCACATCGTCAGACAGCTCAAGTGACGGGTCCCTCAGCAGTGATCTAGAAGATCTGGCAGAGGATGATGAAGACGACGACGATGATGACGAGGATGATGAAGAGGAGGACAAACAGAGTGAATTATCAGACTCTGAGAAGAGGACAAAGAAGAAAACAAAGGTAAAGAAGCAAACTAGAAAATCAAGAATGAAAGCATTTTTTTATTGAAATGTAATGTCATGCAGAGAGTGCGGGTGCAGAACAGGAAGCCAGCATGCCCTGAGCCACTCGGCTCGGTGCACAAGTGCAAATGCTCACACCACGAGACGATTCTTTGTTCTAACAGTTCCTCATTTCATTTCCTGTCCAGGTTTTGATACCCAGCACTGGAACTGTAAAGACTAACAGACCACTCTCTGGGGAGACCCAGGACAAGAAAGACTCCCAGAAGATCCACTCCAACCCTCCAACCCTTGTGCCCTTACGCTGCTCTGTGTCCCCCCCTGCCTCGTCCCAAACCTCCCCACTGGCACTGCACAGCTCCAGGTCCAGGACGGAGGCACCGCAGCAACACTTTAGTGTGATCCAATCTACTGGCCTGGCTGCCAACTCAAAGCCCCTGGCCCTCCTCACTCAGCCCCGTAGGGAGTCTTCACCATCTTCCTCCCCCATAGCTCACACCACATCTCCTAAGGCGCTCTCCAGTACTGCCTCTCCCAAACCTCCCAAACTACTGCCCTCCTCCTCCCCCCAGCACCTGCCCCTCTCCCTCTGCTCCTCCCCTAAGCCTCTCTCCGTCCCTTCCCCACCCCGCTCGACTCTCCCGTCGTCTACCTCCCCAAAACCTTTTGGTTTGACCTCATCTGTAACAAGCTCCCGCAAGTCCTCGCTGAAGCCACCAAAGCACGCTGTTCCTGGCACCGCCAAATCCAACAAAAGGAAACTGCTGGAAGCTTCACTTGCGCAGATCAATGAGTTCAGGCTCAAACAGGTAAGCCAATCGGATAACAGCAGATGTGAAAAATATAGCCACTCACTCAACTTTAGTGAAAGCTAATTCCGATAAACTGACAGAGATAAAATTAGTCACAGGAGCTGAAGACATAGCAAGATCTACATTTATATTTGCCACTTTTTCTCATCGTTACCACACCATAACCAGTACCGCTTTTAATCTGGGGGCATTTACAGCATTTATTTAAGAGGAGGATCCAAGTAGCTCACAGACAGCTGCACAACTGCACACTCAATTAGAAACTGATATCATAACTGTTGCAGTTTCTCATGTTGGACTTTTATATCAGAGGGAAGCATGTTTCAACTGGCATCTTAAAGAATTATGGCCTTAAGCAAAAATCTTACAGCTGTAGACAGACATAAGAAAAACCTTTGTTTAGTGTAGTTAATTTCAGAGGCAGTGCTTGTTTCAGTAAACTTGTAGTGCACTAGGATCAGACATCTAAAACACGAAGATATGTTCATAGTTATTACCAAGAAAATGTTTCATTTTATGCATTTGATGTCAAAGTGTTGAGGGTCTATGCTAAGCTTGGGAGAGAAACGATGTCTAGAATAAGTGAATGTTTTGCCATTTTCTGCTGTACTTAATGACCACATTTGCACAAATGGGTAATTACTAATTTGTAATGACAACTAGGAATATTCAACTCATGCACTCAGCGAACATTTTTCACTTATTTCCTCCAGCCTTGTAGTAACTGCTTGTAGTCACCGCCACAAAATAGTGTAGTATCTTCCAGATTGCATATTGTATTCATAGTGCTACGTTTTATCCATTTTTAAAAAAAATCTCTCATCTACATCCAGTAATTTGAATTGTCAGTCAATGTGTCTCAGCAGATAGTTTGACTTTAAAGCTGCTACAGGCCAAATATGTTGTATCAAATCCATATATCCTTTCATATACAGCTCTTTAAGTCCTATGAGCTCCAGGTGCTATTGCGTTTTTAATTATTTACACCTTTGGATTTACAGTAGTTACATTTGCTTCACTGATGTAGAGGGCATGTAGCTTGTTGATGAAATGGTTAATGCTTTTAGTTTCATCACTATTCTGAAGCAGACATTGCCTGTGCACATATTCTACTGTATTATTTATGTCTTTGGTCAATTCAAATGAAATGTTGTGAAGAATTGGCATTTTTATTTGCTTTTCACTACACAAATTCCATTTCTACTGATGAAATTTGAGTGATAGCACAATAATCAATAAGATAAACTTATTGAGATCAGCTTATTCTGTGAAAATCATTTCCCCTTTTTTGTTTTACCGGTATAGAGACGTTTACAACGAGCTAAATTCCCCCTGTGGTTTCAGCACAGTTACTGTATTTCATGGTCTGTGAAATTGATTTGTTTCACTTCATATCACATCCAGTTGAAAGTGCAACATTAAAGTCTAACCTGCCTTTGCTTAAACACAGATTGAACCAAACTTGTCATCAGTGTAAAAAAAAAATCCAAACATGCCCAGCCGCATGATGATAATGATGATGGAGCTTTTCAAATGTGCAGACAAGTAATTACAATTTTAGAGAGATACACAGTCTCTCTTTTTGTGAACTTGGCCAAGAACAATGCCTTTGGTTATTGCATTTATGTTCTTTTTGTTTCCCCAAAAGAGGCTTAGACACAGTTAACTGTACCAGTGTTCAGCATTGTAGTTTTGTCACCTGCTCAAACAATCAACAGTGATGCAAACTGACAGCTAGAGCAACTCCACTTTGTCCCATTTCTTTTCTAATTTTTTTCCTAACCTTTCTTTGTTCCTTCCATTCTGAAATTCCCTCTCCATCCCTCCCCCTGACTCCCTGCCTCTCCTCTGTTCCCAGACTCTCATGTCCCAAGGGCAGATGTTCCCAGCTGAGCTGAAGAAGCAGCAGCAGGGGCCAAACAAGTCTCCTAAGAGGACATCTCTGTCTTCATCGCCATTACCACCCGTCCCGCCTCCTCCACCCCAAAACAATCACTCCAACCTCTTCCTCTCGAGTGCCCTGCTGGGGCTCCCTGAACCCCATCACCCAAATGGAGTCATCCAAAGCACCACTCAGGACGCACCTTTGGCCCTCATCACTAAACCTCGCAAAGAATCTGCCTCTCAAGGCAAGTCCCCTCAGCGCGACTCGGACGCTGGGTCGATGCCTGTCAATCTGAGCACAGGGGCAAGTAGGACCCAAGCAACCGCCCAGGCTGGGCCTCCGTCACAGCCCCCCACTACCTCACCCCATGCCACA